>NW_027180541.1:0-94642 GCF_040956055.1 Brachionichthys hirsutus | reverse complement strand
CTGTTTGACAAAGTACTGAATCTGACAATTAATCATCTTCTGTAGAAATTACATGTGGTGATATATTTTAAAGTTTTTTCATGCACCATCACTCAGGTGGAGTTAAAGTGATGATAACATTGTTAATGTACTGTATTGTTGATTTTAGTGTCTCACCTTACCTTTGTGTCTGTTTCTGAATGAAGCTGCATGACTCGCCTGTGATGCTTTTCTTAATTAGCATTCATTTTATTTTTAATAATTCTAAATCCCAGTTCCCTTGCAAGTGTGCTGTACGAGAACAGAAAGTGATGCTTTCACATTTAATTTATACAAACAGCTAATTATCATGCATAATGCAGTGGGGCAAGTGTGGAAACAAGCTCACAGGCTTCGGGTAATGCTAATAGAATCTGAAGATGAAGTATCTCATGGACAAATTGTTTGTGACTTCATTCCATGGTATAATTACTCAAATGAGGTTAAAACCATGGAACAGTGTTCTTCTTGTAAACAAATATATACTTCCTCCCCACCAAGTGCTGTGTGTACACAATGCAAATTTTGCGCATGTTGCCAGTCTCTGCTGTCTTGATGCCTCTAAACCTGTTGGGAATCCAGAATAAACTCGTAGACAGTACGTACATTCATTTCAGAGAATCATCACGTCATGTTTTAGAGCCATGCACACCTTTAATTAACTCCTTGCACAATAAAATCTCTTCCACATTGTGTTCATTCCATAAAAGCCATTTAGATTTGAGGTTTATTAAAGCTTGCTCCCATCTAATACTATTAGCCCATTCATGTAATAAAAAGCACAAATGATACCATAGAAAATGAAGCACATAAAACTTACTCAAACCTCCCACTTAGAAAACACGCTCATGCGTACACATATCACTGCCACTGCAGGAAAACACAAGTCTAGTTAAAACGGATTGTGCAGATGACTGATTCAGTCAGCCAAACATTATTCCCCTTAAGTAGGTTTCAACCTAATAAACATCCTCTTAATACATCTATGTCAGATAAAAACAAAAAACTAATAACTTCAATACAATCAATTTGCCTTTTGTTATGACAAGAAAGCTCTATGGATTTTTTTATGGATTGGAGCTTCTGCTGAAATAGCTGCAGGATGATAGTAGCAAATAAATGAGTACTGATATATAGTACTGTATATTATCTTGTGATGGTCAAGTGTCGATATTAACTCTGATGCTGCTTCTGCCTGAGTGGCTCGTCAGATCCTTTTAGTGTCCTCTTCTGCCTGTTTTGAATTCTGTTATGCTGCTTCTAATGTCTGAAGGCCGCAATTTATATCAAATATCAACTATGCCTTTCACCTCAATCTGTGTTTGTACTGAGTGCATTTAGTCAGTTTGCTGCAATTATCCACTATTTATTTATTTATTTAACTATAAAATGCACCTGTACTTTCACTTGGAAAAGAAAAATTGGAAACGTACAGATTAAAAAAACAACAACCTGGAGGTAAAACACTAACAGCAACAGATTTGTTGGCGCTTCCTTGCTCTTAGAAATGCTTGAGTTGTCTTGTGTTTGCTGGCTAGCAGTCTTCTTTCCTCCCACTGTTTGCTGGCTCATTGCTCCTTTTGCTGCACATTGCTGTCAGTGGAAGGGTGTAAAACCGCCGGTGGGAATGTCTGCCGGGTTGCCTTTGCGAACAAGAAGCTAACAGGGATCCACTCGCAAAAGCAATCCCCCGAGAGCCTTCAGTCTGACTGAGGCCCAGAACTCTTTAGAACATAAGCAACTGTAGCATTCACACATTATCACAGACAAAGGGTGCTTCAATATGCAGACTGCAGGGACTGGGGATTGAACTACCAACCTTCTGAGTGGACTCAGAAGTGCAGTGTGCATGTGTGTGTATCTTGTTTCCAACTGGCTCAAAACTGGACACACACAACTCAGGCTTTCCTCCTCTACCTGACAGCGATCGGCTCCTTCAATAAATGAGCCCCACCTTACTTTGCATCGAGGCCTGTCCTGCTTTGCTCCATCTGCTGGTCTTTATTGTTGCCTGCAGGTGACTCTGGAGAAGGAGGAGGAGCTCCTTGCTAGAGTCCACCTGGGCTGATTTGGGTGGAAGGCTTGATAAGTTACTGAGCTCTCGCCGCCTCGCCACACCTGCTTGAACGAAATACATGATTTGGTTTGGAACTGGAATTGTCTGTGTGGTCTCCATTTTTGTCCTTCCCATGGCAGGGTGACCAGATCATCACCGGACAAATGTGGAACAGATGATGATGATGAATATATTAGATAGAGTACAAGTACAGTGAAACATCCTGTCTAAGAGGAGCATTTCAAAAAAGCCCTTGCAGTCTTGTTTCCGTTGAAAGTCCTTCGTACATAAATCATCAACATTTAACAATACCAATAAAATAAAATAAAATTACTCCTCAACGTAGGTGGACAGCAGGTCTGCATAAGTGGGACAAAGGAGGGACACTTCGCAGATGCCAAACAATTATTATTATTTCCCGACATAATATATTTTGTGTAATTAAGTGTCCCTCAGTATAAATTTAGTTGTGCATTTAAAGAACTGCACATTTGACTTGTTCCAGTCTTTTATTTTATACAACCTCTTGGAAAAAAAACTTGGAAATAAATATTCCACAAAGAATGGCGCTATTAATTGTTGAAAAAAAAATATATAGAAACAAATTTAAACAGTAGGTCTCCCATCCCCAGTCAGAACAGCTGCTGCAGGATTATTCCTGAAACTTCCTGCACAGAATGAAGAACTGATTGAGAATCCCTTTGAGCTGCTTCTACCAGGAATAAACTTGTTTAGGAGAAGCTGCCTTTTTTAGCGGATTGTTCCATATTTTTCTCTGATAAACGATCATTTCCTGTGGCGTTAGTGGCTTTGTTTGGAGGCGGGACTTATCAATGTTCCCACGACATTGATAGTAGAAGCGCATGCAGTGATGCGGGACACAGCCTCAATTTGCGTGATTCCTGATTTGAGATAAAAACGCGGTGCAATCCCACACAATGCGGGACGCCTGGTCACCCTATCCCATGGAGACAGGGTCGTGACAAAAGTGTGTGGGGGGGAGGGGCTCGGCCGGGATTATACCTTTGTGACTTGTTTAAATGTTATTCCAGTTTGTTTGCTACTTTGTTTGAATTATTGTTGTATTTAATCCCTTCTGAACGGCAGAGGAAATCACTGGATGATCATCCTTTTGCATATATGCACAGAACTTTTATAGAGCAGGAGGCCCTTTGTTTTTCACGGCCGAATGTAGACCTGATTAATATTAACACACATATCAGGACTGGGGCAACCAAAGAGTGCTATAAAGGCTAGTTCTTAAATAGCGTTATTTCACAATTGAAGCAAAAAATCTATAATATAATATATTGATCGTATTATATCATAATATATCAGAACTTACTGAAAGTAAAATATCTTTTTTTGTGATATAGCTCTTTCAACCGGCCTTTATTTTAGAGAACCTGGTCAGTGCCCTCTACCGACCTGAACGTTCTGCGAGTGGACCATCTCTATTAGAACCTAAAACACCTAAAAGAGGATGTTGACATAACTCCGCTATGCAACATCCGATCTGCCCCAGCATTTTAGATCATCAGGTTTGCAGAGGCAGCGTGAACAGAAGGACCCAAATGCACGACAGACACAGGAACAATATCATTTAATTTAATGGGGCAAAACAGGGTTACAAATCGGAACAAAGGCCCAGTGAAGGCCCAGCAACTTGTCACAAACTCAGAAAACAATTAGAACCAAGAATGAAAAAAGGCAGAACACAACCACTAGTTGCAACAATCTACCATCTTAGCAAGGAACAGAAAGCTGAGCAGAGCGAGCGACAGCTGATGATGGGATGAGCAGCAGGTGTCCACGGTGGCACAGGTGAAACTGGTCAGCCGATTGCCGGCAGGCTCTGGGAAGCCATGCAGGGTCAGTGCATGGGCTATAAAGCTGTGGCTCACTGTGACATAGAGAGTGAAAAGGACCCCCAAACCAAAGAAGCATCACATTTCTCATAGAATGTACTAGATTGGCTCTGCCTATGACAAGAAATACCCCATTAGCTCTTGCAGTGGATGCGGATAAATGGGCCTTTTTGGATCTACTGAAGCATGGATGTCAATGTGACATCGATAATGGGGCAGCTTTGTGGAGTCCAGTTTAGTTTGTCTGCCATGTACGGAATATCATTTGAACAGTGCATGATTCATATATCATGGTCTTATTTTACCTTGCATCGCCTAAAGTGTGAAAATGCAGCCTCCAGGCAAGAACTGCTGGTTTCTTCACCAAGCAAAGGGAGAATCTGCTGGCCACTGGCCCAAAGCGTGTTAGTGTGATTCAGGGTTTGAACACAGACGGGTCGGTAAATTAAGTGCTTGGACCTCAGAAAAACACGACCGTCCTTCATCCTCGTCACAAACAGCACAAATTTGATATTATAATATCATCTCAGCAGGATCCTTACACAACCTGAATCCTAAAACACAAGGGTCTGACACGTTTTACATTGCATGCTCAGATCAGCGTTAACCTCTTGACGTTTCCTCTGGTTTTTATATGATGATCACCTTGAAAGATGTTTTCCCAACCTTTGATTGCCATTTTCTGTAGCCTGAAGTAGTAGTTTAATTATTTATTTAAAATACATGAGTAATTAAAGCAAAAAAAGCCATTTCACGGAATGAGCTGGAATTTGTTTCGTTTACCTCTTGGCTATTTGCTCATCAGTTTAAACTCATACCTTCCATTAACTTGGTTTTTCAAGTGCATTAATCCCTCAGAGATAGCTTTATAGTGCTTTATATTCAATGGTGGGTGCTGGAGAGCCAACAGCAGCACCTTGCCTCCTCCTCTGAGATGGAGAGAAACAGTGGGCACTTTCTCCAGAGAACAGACAGTGGTATTCATTAGGATATTCATGGGTGCAGCACGACGGCTGAGAGCAGCTCAATGGCATGCAGCATGCACTGCAAGCTCAACCACAATGGTTAGTAGTTGAGCAATTATTTGCAGAACTTGGAAAGAGCAGATTAAACAGGTTATGTGAAAGTTTCAAGCAAAATGTAAAACCATTTGCTCTTCTTGCTTTACTTTGGCAGGATTTTTTCCACCCCCACACTTTAAATATAGACTAGAATAATTGTTTTTAGGGCTGGATCTTGCTTGACCTGCCAGAGGGAGAAATGGTGTTTTGATGGAGTTTCCATGGATGCAGTCTGCAGCTTTCAGCCAGAACAGAAAAGATGCCACGCTGCCTGTCGGTGACTCGGCTCCGCAGCTTTATAAAAAATATATATATTTTTGGACGGATTCAAGGAGATGGCACCATCCCTCACAAATACGACCATATTAATGCATGCAAGTATATGCATAGCACCCTCAAGTAATCATCCCCTCCCCATGTGTCCTGCCCTTACAGTAAGTGTCGTTGCTGGGTTGTGTTGTGAAACAAATCACTGTGGTGGTGAATATAGTGCTACCCCTCCTTTCGCCCGTGGCAACCCGTACGGCACATAAGTGGCTATAGATGACTATTGCGATGATCTTGTCTACAAGAGGATGGATGGATGGATGGATGGACGGACGGACGGACAGATGGAGGGAGGGAGTACTCTTTACTCCCAGTCATCTATGCCTTTTGAGGGTACAGACAATTTCTGCATGTGCAGGGAGAAGGTAATGGAAAATAAAGGTGTAACCATCAGTCACTGTCAGTGGGAGATTTCAAGAAGCAGACAGGACATGAAGAAGAGAATGCTCATTTACGGAAAAATTTTTACTATGGTATTCTTGCGGAGGTCAGATAAATTTTTTTCTTCAGTACGGTCAATTATCAAGTTAGACTCAAAATGCATCACAAAATTAAACAGATTAGAGTTCAGTTTGTGGCAAATCAATTCAGGAGATTTACTTTCTGCTGCTTTTTGTAAAAATAATTAAATAAAAAATGCACTGTCTGTCGCTGAGCCCATCACCAGTGCTGCTTTCAGCACAGAAACCTGTGACCCTCCACGACCCCTAACACCATAAATACCTCATTGCACCAAACCCTGTATTAGAGCCAGGTTAAACCAGTGAGAGAGGAATGCAACACCCTGGGTAGGTGCTGCTGTCTTGTTGCAAGAATGTGCCTGGGTTCAAACCCACCTGGGACCTGTGTGGAATTTGTATATTCTCTATGTTTATTTGGGTTCTTTCAGGGTCCTTCAGCTTCCTCCGGCAAACAAAACACATGCAGCAGAGTTGCATTGGTTATGAAAAATGAATAAATGAATGTTTAGAAGGGGGGGGGGGGGGCGTACATTATGTTGCTCCTTGTTGGACCAACAGTCAAATATATTGTGTATCAGAACTGCATTTGTTGTGTTCTGGTAGTTTAAATACGGGGATGATTCTGGTCTACATGTTTCATACAAATACGTTTCCTGTGTGTGTCTTTTTGAGACAACATTAGCATTCCAGAAACAAGTTGATCTCCAGGGGCATTACAAGGAAACAAATGAGCTTATCAGACAAACATCAGTCTCCAGCCCGCAATCGTTCTGGCCCACTGGGCAGCGTAGTATTAGACGTCCGATGAAAGTCAGACACCGCTGACATCATCGCACCGACACGAGGGGAATGCTTGACCTTGTGAAAATGTCCAAATATGTACAGCCAGTGATTTCAGCTGTACAAAAGCTTAATCATTGACTTGTGGGCCTTTTTGTAATTACATGCAACAAAAACGGTGTTGATCATTGGACCGCTTTCCTTCGTCGCAGCCTGTGTGAGAATTTGTCGATCAGCTCACGCAACCAACGAGAAACACTAATCTCGGAGGGGCGTTCCATTTAGGTTTGAAGGGCAGGATAAGAGCAGCACAAAGGAAGAGATCGAACATTCATATGTGCAACATGTTAGTTAGTCAATGCCCTGCTTCTTTTCATCTGATTGCATCGGAAGCATCAGTGAAATCTCTGTGCACAGAGAACATCAAAAGCTCTCCCACATTTGAATTGCTTTTAAGCATACAGTGGAACCTTGGTTTGCAAACTCCTCCTTTCCCCAACAAATCAGTTTATGAACACAATTTTGCTAAATTTACCGTCATTATGGCTCAATAAAGTAAAAATTGCCACTTGCAGTGGTGCTAAGAAGCGTATTTGAAGGAGTAGCCCTCCTCCACCCGTCCCCCCATACTTTCAACAACCAAGGTCAATTGTACAATTATTCTGTATTATTTTAATATTATTGTATAACTGTTCTGTGCTTTTCTATAATTAATGTTGTTGTCTTTAACTCACTATTTTGCATAAACCCATAAATGAAGGTTTTAAACAAGTTTTTGGGGGGCTTGAGAACGGATTAACTGGATTTACATTAATTTAAATGACGAACGTTGATGAAATTTAAAGAACGGATTGAATTTGTGAACCAGGGTTTCGGTGTATGTGTTGCAGCCCCCAGGACAGAATGTATCTCCCCTCCATAACACAACCTTTCCTGCCACATGACGGCGGACTGGGCTCAAGATTGTCAGACATTGTTGCCATAAAAAAATCATTTAACAAAGAGAACTGCTAGGTAGGGAGAAATTAAATGTGGCCGGAAAGAGTGGGCAAAATGATATTAAAAGATAAGTAGGGAGAGAAAGTGAAGAAATGAAGAGGGAAAGAAACAAAAAGGGGTGGATGGGAATAAATTCCAATGAACAGGTTTCTGCTTTTAAACGCAGACACTACTCACTACACCACTTTAGACATGACTCATTAATTATGACTAATACGTGACTTCTTTGTGACACATGACGACTGAATGTGGATTAAAACAACGAGGGCGGAGCTAGGAAGGCAGTTACAATTGTGTACATCGTTTAACTCTTGCAATGACAAGGACACGACTTGATGCAACACGACGCCAAATGATTGGGAGATTTAAGTTAATGCTTAAGCTAATTCACTAATGTCCACATCCATTTCATAATTTGATGATTTACGTGGCTTATATGTGTTTGGATCTAGTCATTTGCTATTCTAAAAATTATAAATGTGTTTGTAGCCATAAAACAATATATCAGAAAGCTTGTATGATTATCAAAATTGATTTCCTCTCACACAGTCCTCAAATGTAGGTCACTCAGGAAATCAAGACTACTTCTCTCCATGAAAGATGGCAGATGATTGAATTTAGTGATATTGTTTCCCTTAAATATTTAAACGGAGGTGATATGATCTTTACCCATTCATTAACTTTGAGATCTCTCTCTCTCTCTCTCTCTCTCTCTCTCTCTCTCTCACTCACACACAAAGAAGTACAACAGTCCAGCTCGACCAGAAGACACGGGGGAAAGCTGCGTATAAATAAACTTATTATGATAATAATAAGTTTATCATTTTGCATCATTTTGAATCTCAAAGGAGATCTTTTCATCTCATATTCAGGGCTGCAGTGATGGAGATGTGGGGACAATCGACTGCATCAGTCACTGTGGGAACCCAGTGATGAAATACACACATTAATATGCAACAGTTAATGTCATCCATGATTGATAACAGCAGTGAGGCTGCCTGAAAATGTACCAAACATTACAGTATGGATGGCACTGTTAATCGTTATTATATGAAACAAGTACGCTTTGAGCGCCACTGGCTGTTACAGCTGCACCATGTACATTCAGCAGGAATAGATTGTTACGCATATCCCGTTATTTGAATGCAACGTCTCTTAACATTTCTTACAAATCGTTTCTCCCCTCCTTTTATTTTACTCAACATGTCTGAACATGTCTGACCCTTGAGATAGACAATCTCAAGGGTCTACCATTCTCAACGGATTGAACAACTTAACTGGGAAATATTGAATCTTTATATCCATATCCTGACCTCCATTATGTTCCTAAAGATGTGTTTAATCCACATCATTTTAAGCTTTCCCAGGGCCTGAGGAAAGCCAACTTAAAGAATACACTACTTTTGGTTTGATTGCCTACCCCTCACCTGAAAAGGGTTGCCCTCGATCGTGTTGAGAACATCTCTCCCACCACCTGATCTTCTGTACTGTACTCATGCAGATACCCCCCTGGGATAAACTACTCAGCAAAAAAAAAAAGTATGCATAATCCAGTGGCCGATACAGTGTACGCCGGGAACAGCTATATCAAAAGATCATCAATCAGGGCCGGCTGAGCTGACACCGAACAGAAGAGGGTAGTTGTCATAGTTGCGGCAATCCCAACCATTATATCAGGACGACGGAGCACGAGAAGATTAAGAAGTTCCAGAATGGCCCCGGCAGATTCCAGGTACAACATCTCAGATATTGAGCTGTGCAGTACCGTTAAATTTGATTATCACAGCTGGAGGGCCGGCATGCAGCCTGATGCACTCCTGTTAATTTCAGAAGATTTTGAGAAGCCGTCATTGTGGAGATGCAGAAATTGAGTTATTGAAGAAGCCTGTCACACATGGGTCCCCAACACGTTCTCTGAAGAGCAGTACTGACATTTATGTCACCTCAGGTCACGAACGAAGCTGCTTGTCGACTTTCACATTAACTATCCCAACCACAACTGGCATTTGCTAGAAGATTTGCATCAGACCGAAACAAGCATATTATTAGCTCACACAGATGCCATGCAGAAGGTGATGTTATCTGCCATCAGCTGTCTGTTACATAATTGTTTTTTATTTTTTTTATTTATTCAGTGGGGATCATTTGTTTGTTTCTATATCGAAATGGAGCTATGAATAATTAACAGAGGGAAAAAAAGACATTTCTCAGTTGTGGCTACTCACAACTATGATATCAATCAAACTCTTTGTGTATTATTGCATGTAAATGTTTGAGATTTGAGAAGCTGCAAGATATTTAAAATTAGAAGCAGAAAAAATGCCACAGAATATCGCTGATGTAAGACATATGATTAAATATCCCATTTTGTTTCGCTGTAGGCTGTTTTTCAGATGGTGTAATGTGCTGAACAAAAGATAACAATCTCCCAAACATCAAAAGTATGAGCTCCCTTTTTTGGTGTTCGCATGCACACCCTTTGATCGCGCGCTACGGAGTAGAAAGAACATGCTGTTTTGCAAGCTTGTTTTTATTGACACAGGGATGCACTTTATTTCAAGATGACATCTTTCAAGAAACTAGCTGATTCTCCATTTTGCTCCTCCATTTGTGCATAAAAAGTGTGAGACATTCAAAAATGTTTTTAAATAATTTATAATTACAGGAGATTGGAAGATAGAACCGATCGTTCTCTTGCTATGTGAACGTGCTGTGAAAAAAACCCCACATAATGTGAAAAATCTGAACTAATGAAATAAGTGCACAATCCTGCAATTCATCCTCTCATCAATAGAAACAAGACAAAAAGACTAACAGAATCTCTATGCAACTTAAAGTCAGAGCCCAGCAGCTGTTCAAATGCTGCCAAGGAGCAGCATGCCCAGTTGGATCCTGGCATGTGAGCGGCATCGCTGCTGAAATGACAAGCAAGCTGCCGGCAGCAGAGATATTTTTTTAAGGGGGCTGGTTGAAACTTCTGCCATGTAACCGGGGCTACGGCGGCTGCTCAACTATAACATTGAATTTGAAGGCCGCTTGTTTTCTGATCTGCTCAGGTCCAAAGGCGACCATTTAAATGGCATCAGCATGCATGAGCATGATCTGCAACCACAGAGCAGGAAGAACATGCACTGTTTGCTCCTATTCAGACTCATTGTGCCATTGCTGGTTTAAAAATAACCAACACCAGAAATGTTTACTCCTAAGTACCAAACATGTTTTGTACTTAGTAGTCCTCAATGTAACATGCATGTAAGCATTATGTTGTGATTCAATTACCTTTGACTGCATGCATCTGCTGTGAATTAGCATTTAATTAGAATATAAATAATTATAGCGCAAACTTCTGCTGGAATGAAACAATCCCACACACAGTGTGGCTGGCTGTTAATTGAAAAGAGACATTGGAGGAAAAACAGGAAATATATATATTAATCAAGAAACAAAGTAAGACACTCACTATACATTCAACACTGGTTTTAATCTTCACACCTTTTAAATTACTAAAGGTATATATAAAAATAAAAATTGCATGCAGTCTGCATAATTAAGAACATCATTACTATGCAGTTTTTTATATTCTGGATTATTTCATGAGTAATTAAGGCCGGAAATAAAATATTTCATAAGATTACAAAAGTTCTATAAAGTCAAAATTTTATGTTTTACGTTTCAAGCTGGCCCCGAGTTGCGCTGGCGACATGTGCAGGGTGTATCCCGTAGGCAGCTGGGATGGGCTTCAGCAACACCCGTGATTGGCAAGGCAGATACAGCGGCTGTAGAGATGTTTGTAGTTTTCTCATCTACAAGAAGATGGATGGATGGATGCATGCTTCAACAACTAAATACGACACTCAGTATTCGACACTCAGAATCCTGTAGAAACTACCTCTTTCATGGTTAGACAAGGAACAAACTTGCTGGACGTGTCCAACAGCTCAGTTTCACCAAACTGGTTCGGTGTTTTTTATTTATGGTTTTATCTTTTTTTTTGGAGCGATCATGGAAAATGTTGAATTAAAACCTTAAATCCAAAAAATACATCCTGTGTGTAAAAGCAAAAGCCATCACTATGCACATTGGGTGAATAAAGTGATTGGCAAATCATATTCGAGATAAGTACATTGAGAACAGAGTGTTGACTTGTGCAGTAAGAATGTACAAGCCTGTAAAAGTAAAAAGGTTTTTAACTATTTTTTCATCAAAGTCATAAAGATGGGATAATTTAACAAACTATTTTAAAGTGACTTTTTTAATGTGACTTTTACTGTCAGCTACAACAGAATATTAATGTAAATCCCCTTGGGCCTCGTTCTGTTTAGGAAAATTGCCATTTTCTCTTGAGCCAACTTCATGTTCTTTATTGACCCAAATCAGTTGCTCTTGTAGCTTCTCCAGGCTCCCAGCGCTGATGCCAACATCCTCCTCGCCACATCCAGCATCCATCTAGAGTCACTGCGATAATGGCCAAGGTTACTGATGAGGGGGTTCGTTCAGACTGCTCTTATCTATTCTTTTACCAAAGTTAAAAACTTTTTTACTTGATGAAGCCTGAATATTTATTAATACTGTTGGATTACTTTTCTTTTTAAAAATCGTTATGATTTTTGAACTGTGACTGTTCAAAACAAATTAATAAACTAAACTAAGCTAAATATATGGATCTTCACTAAGGTGAGGTGTGATGAATTATTCAGGTGACATGAATTCTAATTACATATTTGATTTTCTTTTTTAGGTAGCCCATATTGTTGCACTTCCATGCTTAATTTGTTAAAGGAAATGTCAGCATTAGACAAAATATATCTAATACATGTTAAATAGTTTCCTAGTCACAAAGGATGAGGCAAAATAGTGTCAGTGAACTTGAGATTCAGTAAAGGAACATTTTCACACGAACCTTTTTTTTTTGGCTAAAAACCCTGAAATAGGAAATGAATGCAAATATTCGTATCTATTTTGATTGCTTCAACTGATGAAATCCTTTTTCTGCTTTTTGTCTTATTTGTTCAGAAAATGGAAGAAAAACCAAACAATTAAATCTAAATGTCCGCAAATGGTTTCACACTCTCTGGCACAAGCTGCTTCTGAAAACCTCTGTCCTTAAGGGACTGAGTTATGGTCCATCAGCTTGGCTATAAAGACACCGCCATGGGCTCGGTTTCAGTCGTGCTGAAAATATGACAGTCTCTTTGAGGCATCGCTCCATCACCACGTTCACTGAATGTGCAAACGCATTAAAAGAAAGTATTTATAAAGCTTCATAGGAAACCTTTGAATAAATGAATGCATTCCATGAAACTGCCGTGCGTTTAAACTGCCTCTGCATGGATTTCATTCATGCAAAACTATATTTCAGTTGTATAACATATAGAAATGTGTTTATCCGGATTACCCATAGACATTACAGTGAGATTATGCTCAGCACAGAGTGCTCGTATGGAGTGCACGGAACAATATTGAATAAATCCTCAAATATCTGATGCGCACAGAAAAGCATGGTTGTGTCCTGAAAAAAAAAAAATGAAACAAGCACAAGCTGAATAATGTAAATGTGGCTCATTTAACACAGTTCAGTCCGCCGCAAACGCCATCCGGAAACTCAGCTAGCTGTGTAGCGGAGTAGAGGGGAGTTTGGCTCGAAGCGCTGGTAAATGAGCGTGCAGACAGTTTAAAGGTCAGTTCAGTGCGTAGTGCATGTCATATCAGTCATTCAGTGTGTGCACTCATATCCTGGCTCATAGCTCATGGCAAAGAAAGGACCCAACACAGTTATGTCAGAGCAGCTTTCTCCTTTCAGCCAGTGCGAAGGGAATCACAAAAAAAAAAAAAAAATCAATGCCTGCTTATCTTGTCTTCTGTCACACTCCAGCAACAGCAGTTAGGACTCTGCTTTTCCGCACAGACACTGATGGATGGGCATGATTGCAGTTTCATGCTGCTGGGCGTCTGGTCAGTGGTTTCTCCTTAACCCAAACCCCCCCGCAGCATGTTCCGGCCATTAATGTGTTATTCGCAGGAGCCGGAGGGAACGCTGTCATTTCTGCTCGTTCTCAGAATCTGAAAAAATGTGAGGCATCACTGTCGGGCAAACATGAATTAATTCATTTAAGGTTTTTGAGAAGAGGCACGCTAAGGTCGGACAGTTGACAGTTCAAATGTTGTTGAAAGAGTTGCGGAAGTTTGCCTCTGGGAACGTTTGCAACATGACAGTTAACTGCCACTCCACTGGTGCAGCCACCAGGCACTCCACACACAAAAAAAGGAGATATTTAACATAATGAGCATCATCTATGCAAGCTGTCTTTCCTCTGGATATAATCACAAACCCATACGGTGTGCGATCTCAGTTCGGTATTCGGTTGCACGGCGATTCGAAGCAGGCCAACAGTTTCCACCAGTGGTGTTGGGAAAACATCTGTCCAGTCTCTGGGCAGAAGAACGAGTGTTTGTGTTTATCACCTTGCTGCAGGGAAAAGAAGAAAAAGAAATCACATTTGTGGTGTAGTGGTCTGCGATTGGCTGCTTCCTTTTTCAAAATAGACAAATATGGATATTTTTGTCCTCAAAGTGCATTTAAAGAAGCTATGTGAACAGCAGATGTATCCTTGTGCAGGGTCGAGGCGGGGGGGCTTAGCCTATCCCATCTGAATTTGGATTAGGATCTGTGAGGTATCTATGGTAACTGGAGGGAAACCACACTGAGAAAGAAAAGTTCCAAGGCTTCAGGTGGATTCCTGCATCCTTTTCACATGCACAGCTGAAGCTTCTAAAAACATATATATATATAAGTATCATGTATAAGGTTAAGAATATCCTGAATGACCTGTAGGTATTTTTGATGGTACAGAATGTGTCTCATTCAAGGTTTCTTTGCAATATTAAGATACTGGACCAAAATATTTTATTTGATACTTTGGGAATGAGCTTCACACACACACACACACACACACACACTGAATAACCAGTAGTATTGTTAGGTTTGACGCCAAGAGCCAGATGTGGATCCCGAAAAACAACATGACTCTAGCCTACATGATGAAGGAAAGGTTTGTATACAGAATCCATTAAATATGGTACTGTAGGGTACGTGGGAAAGACAATCAGGTCAACTTTCCAGAAAAAGGCATTCAAAAAGATGATTTCCCTGTTAAAGAAATAAATAAACAAAGTAATGAATAAATAAAACCCATGCTCTTTTTGTCAAGTAGTCTTGCTCACTTGTTTGTAAGATGTCCTACAATATCGTAATCAGAAATCACAAATGTGACGTTTCAGCAAATAACCAACCCTATTATACTAAATGCCAAAACTGAAAATGCATGTGTTAATAAAAGTCCTCACATGCACATACAAGCTGCTTTTTTCTCTTTAATGGTTTGTCCTGTTTCCTGTTAAGTGTTTTACAATTAAAATTTATTTTTTTCAACTTATGAGATGCTTGAAAACAGCCACAGACTGCATTCTTTTTTAAATAATAACAGGCTTCAGCAAGTCTGCGTTGACATTTTAGAAGCCATCCAATACAACTCAGCAAATAAATCCAAAGACACAATTTCATTTGCTTAAATTAGAATGAAAATGTAATAATAGCCTTGGATAAATTTAGATTAATATTCAGGCAGAAACACAAGTTAAACTAATGACATCTGAGCCTGGATATAGGCTGATATAGGCTGAATATAACAGCATTTCAAACACACGTTTTGTTGTTCATGCAGGAGGTGAACAAACATGTGTAAACAGATAATTCACAATGACTTTTCACTTGTTTCCCAAGTTATTTTGCATACACAGATAGTTTTTATAGATGATATTAGAATTTATATTTAAAAACATCAGATAAATTTTCATCCTTCAGTTCCATTTACATCAGAAAAACTCATCATATCCCGTAAACACAAATCTTGAGGTGTGATGCGGAAAGAAAAAAATAAATAATCATATGGTCTCCTGGAAACAACTGATTTAACTGTCTACTGCTTGACCAAACATTTATTAATATAGTCATATTAACAAATTCAAAGTCAGTATCAGAACCCGAACGTGCATTAAAGATGCTGTCATATTCTTGCTGGGTGAATCGTACATCGTGTTTCCTCCTGGGAAGATACGCTGTTACGTTTGTCATTGCAAATGTGATGAGCAGAATCTAATTGTATTTATATTTTGTTTTATTTGCATCTTAAAAGTTCCATACAGTGAAATACTTGAGGAAAAATGTTGTTCTCCTCATGAATCCTGAGCAAGATCAGAACAATAAATATTTTTACTTCAGAAGCGAAAACTTTGATTTTTTTACTTCTCTGGAGAGTTTCCTCTCTCTTTATGAATAATGAATGTCAGATTTTGAAAATAACAATACTCCATACTGTAAAATTTAGCACTTTGTTTACCCTTCATTTCCGTCTCCATTCCTTGGTGATTTCTTTATTTTTTAATCTTCTTTCTCACCCACATAACATCCAGTGGAAACAAAACGGCCTGCAACCTGCGAGCATTTTAGGATATGAGAAGTTTTTAAATAATTTAAATATTTGACAGGAGCTATTTTCAGTCTTTTGCCACACAATTATTAACTTCTGTTGTTGCATTTCTGGTTTTCATGGTGCTCTTAATCTCGGTAATCTGGACTGTGTGCTTTGTTGACTTCATCCAAGATGTGTCTTTCAAATTCTTTAGGTAAAATGGATCTCCTCCTCTAGAGTGTGTTTTCACGTTTGTCTGGAGTGTGTGCAGAAATAACAAAAACAGGTTTAATCGCTGAGTGTTTCTTCCTGACCGCTTTATCCAACATCCGGGTCGCTGGCATTGCTGGAGTCTATCACAGCAGTATACGGTCGAGAGGCAGGGTACATCCTGGACAAGCCGTCAGTTAATCGTAGGGTCACATATAGACAGACAATCATTCACACACACATCGAGGGACGATTTCAGCGTGGCCCCTAAATTGCATGTTTTTTGTGATGGGAGGAAGCCGGAGAACCAGGAAAGAACCCACGCAGACACTGGGAGACGTGCAATTTCTCACATAAAGGCCCGAAGTTGGATTTGGGCGCCACCCATATCTAGCGTTGAATTGCTATATACATTATTTGTTTCCAATACTGTGTTCTTGCAAACTGTCTTTTAATAATCTCCCATTGCATAATTGATTGCTTTTTACAGTTCACTCAGTTTCAATTAATGACATAATGTGTAGTGTAGATCCTGAATTTTCAGTTTGCATCTGTTCAAGAAAAATAACAGCCCCCCCCCATTGTATTTTCTATAAGCATCTCCATCTTATTTAATTCACCAGGTTGAAGTGGAGTGGAGATACAGAATGAAAAAGTTACAGAAATAGAATTCCCATCACATCTCCAGCTGTGAAGTGCTGCTACATTCTAAGTTGTCTGATTTGAACTGATTTCAAGAGCCATGACTTTTAAAGTCCTCAATTAACAATACCTGAAATGTGCATGCAATGACAGTTTAAAATTGTCACAATTCCCACAAAACTCCTTGTGGGACTGCCATTCGAAGAAACTAGCATGCAGAGGAACTATGACAAAGGCCAGCAGCCTTTAAAAGAAGCGATGAAGCATCAGAAACACTGATGTAACACGTTAGATGTGTAAGTGCATTTAAGTCACTAACAGGATTGCCAGTGGAGACAGAATGGTCCCAGAAAGTCAGCTGATACACGGTTCAGTCAGGCACCATTTGTCCGCATGCTGTCAACCAAAGTTTCCGAAAGAACTCAGCAATATGTTAATTCTCCAGTGAATTGAGAATTGTAAGTTTAAGCTTAAAAAGGTGTAACCTAGAATTAATCAGGGCTCATGACAAGTTGTGAAAGCATTTAGCGCTAACGCAGTGACATTGCATTTCCCAAACTTTACTGAGTCAACAACATGCATGTTTACGTTGGTCTTGATGATCATGCTTAATTGTGATGTGTGGTGGCCGCAAATGTCATTTATTTAGCTTTTAACAGTTTGAAAGTCACAGACTTTCTGCAAAGATGTGATTTAGATTTAGTGATTTATGTATTTATTTATTTTACTTCCATGCAGACTAAACTAAATAGTCAGCTCACTGGAAACCATTCATCAGGTATTTTGATCATTCATTTTTTGTATTGTAAGCCAGAACTCAGTCACAGCAATTCATCGAGTGAGCATTTGCTGGTTCTAGCTTCATGGAGGTAAACGCGAGTTGTTTGAGTCAGTTCCATACAAATGTAAATTGGCTATCTTTGGCTTTGTAAACTGTTGGAATTGGGGGGAAAAAATGAATACATTTTCTGGTCCCTGAAATTAATCAATTCAGGCATTTCATCCATTATATGAAGTCTTTCCATTTACTCTCGGAGACTCTCTCCTGTGCTCCCCCCCAGTAATTGATTTCCTACATTTCTGCAGGAAACCAATATGAAGCAGCTCAATCATAAAGTATAGGGAACTGCATGGGAACGACTATTTGATGATGATGGGGGGTATTCCAGTGGTCCCACTATTCATTGGCTTGCACAGAAGTGTAAGTTACTGTTAGATAAGTTGTCCTATCTACCTTGTGGAAGAAAAAAAGTCTCAGCTTGAATTTTGGGTGGAAAAGAGTCTAATATGCCTTCTTCGCCTTCGTCTCTCCAGTGAGCAGCAGGGGTGATGTGACACAGAAGGATGGCTGCCGAGTTAAGATGTTCAACATGATTAAATCACACTACAAGGTGTTGCTGTCCTAGATGTGACAAAAGGTTTTCCAACACCGGATAGAAAAAACTTTTACAGATCCTCAGATTAAAGCGCAAAAAGAGAAGAAGAAGACGAATCAGGCCCTGGATTTAGATTTTTCAGGTTTAGATTGATGCCATTTGTAGTTAACACATTTGAACAGGTCGAGAACCGCAGCTCAAAAGATCAGTTACAGGTGCTGAAACAAAATCTCTCCGTAATATATGCCTGGTTTCTCGTCATATTTTTTGTTTCAAATTTTATGGCTTGATGAGTTAGTTTCACCAATCCTGTAAGGCTGAAGATATTACATTGTTAACACTGTAACTTTGTCAAGCTCTGAGCTTCTCGTTGAGATTTTGATTTTTAATTTAATCTTTATTTAATCAAGTAAGTTAATTGAGAATTATCTTTTTCGATAACGACCTGTTCCTAATTTGCATGTTTTTCGTTTGTGTTTTCTGCTAAAGTAACCAGTGATGACGACTTAAAAAACTAACTTCAACACATCAACTTGGAAAACTGAAATATACTCTTGGGTGATCCCCGAACATTTGATTAAGTTGTTGTTAACCAAATTTATACTTCTGAGGCAAGGCCGGAAGATACGCAGAGTTTAATAAAGAAAAGTTGTTTTCATGAAATGAAAGGTAATATAATTCACTTATGCTAAAACCAAGGTTCCTGTTTCATTCATTACACCTTTAAATGAGCAATGATACTAATTTGTACATTTGAGTCACAATTTTATACTTATTTTAGAAATGGCCCTGAAACCTCTTTTAAGTTTCTTGCTTAAACCTGTATTATGCTCTGTGCACCATAACATATCTGTTATAGCCCTCTGGTTATAGACGGTCTGCATATGTGTGTGGTTTAAAATGCAAATGCAAATAAACTTTGTTGCATTTTGAGCCTCCTTCTCAACACCAGCATAGAAACTTCTGTGGTCAGCATACAGGATGACGGGTGAAGGGTTGGGGGTTGATCTTCATAGCCCTGCTGATTTACGACCCCCCCACCTCCTAATGATTGTGGTTGCAGGCAGCGTGGGCCCATGTCAAACCTCCATCAGGCATCTCGGTGCGCTTGTTAAATTCATTTTATAGCTTGTGTCATTTCTTTTCTCAAGTGTCTTGCCTGACTGAGCTACACTTCACTAAATCCAATCAGATTCAATTGTGGGAAAAATTGCAGCAAAGGCTGAATGCTGTACTGTAGAGCGGCATGACGAGCTGAAGTGCTGAATCCTGCACACTCACTCCCGGAGGAGTTTGACAGTCATTTTGTCAGGTGAAGTCAATCAAAAAATAAACAGGTCTGACCTCTGAAGGCACGGCGAGCCATAAACGATGGATGACAGATGGGCGGCATCACAAAAGACAGATACCGCTGCAGGAGAAAACAAATAGTTAGACCCCAAGACAATTAAAAGCACTTGTATACATTTATTCAATTTGATGAATAAAAAATACAAACGGGTAATGTTACAATAATTGAATTAGAAAGCACTTATTTTTGAGGAAATCAGTTTCAATCGTCCACCACTGTAAAATAAAAGGGTAAAAAACTGCATCTGAAATGGATGGAAAATTATCCAACATGATTTATGGTGGATGTCTGAGGCAAACTCCTTGCTCCTCTGTTGTTTTTATGTATTGATTATGATGTCACCTGTTTATCTAATTTGTATTTACTTATTTTAACACTCATTGAGTTCAACACTCATGGATCTGCCTCTTGAACAGGATCCATTCCAAAACACGTTGCTTCATCTGGACTATTGCACACTTTTCCACCACTCTTGTTAAAGCATTCGTTAAAGCATAATTGACAATACCTTTTTCCCTAAAAAAAAGTATGAAAAATCATCTGAACCCAATGACAAAGGACGGCTTCCTCTGTGCTGCGGCTCCAATCCTTCTACAGAGTTCTGTCCAAATGTGTCAAGCAATATTATCATTGATTCTGCCTATAACAACTGGCAAAGGGACTACCGGTGGAAATTAGACTTTCAGCTAACTCGGGTGTATTCAATTTCTGTTGAGAATTATTGAATACACATTGTCCCTTTCTTAAAAATAAAGAATTTGGAATAAATGAACAATAGTAATAGTAATGGTGAAAAATACTTTTTCTTACAATGTTTAAATAAAATTTGCATTTTGCTCCCTCAGAGAGAACCTCTATCAAATTTAACAGGTTCTCCCCTGCAACATACCCAGCCATCTTGTTTGTGTGTGTGTGTGTGTGGGGCGGGGGGTGACGACTTCTGCTGCCTTTTAGTTCCTCAACTAATCAAAGTCTTCTGATTTCAATGAAGATTTAGGATTTAGTTCCAGCAGTCAATTCAATAACACCGAGCTGGTCTCTGGAGAGCACCTGGAGTTAGAATAGCTGCTGTATTCTTAGATAAATAGCCATGTTTCTTAAAGCAGCGTGTCAGTCCATTCTAATCATTTCTTAGCATTCATATTTTCATCAACTCAAAACAAGCAACTGCTCATCCGTCTTTTCTCCAGCGTTAATCTGTTTTAGCGGGGTCATTTTAAAGAGGTTCTTTCAGGCCGGTCTCAGATTTGTATCTTCTATTCCAAGTCTTTACATCTTAAAAGGAATGTAGAGCTCTGATCATTTATCAGTGTCATAATTTTAATTGCTTTTCATGACATTAACATTGTAAGTAACCCATTTAAAAAATATTCACAACGCACCCATTTCTTAAAAGTCACTAAATTGTTTTTGTATAGCTTTTGTAGCTCGACTTTAAGAATAAACGTTTCATTACATGCTTATTTTATACTTCATGTCCATTTTGAATGATGCGCCCATCGAAGCTTTTCTCCTTTCATGCATCCGAGCAACAAAGAGACAAATGTTTTGACGAAGAAAATGCCAATGTAGAGGAGGCTGTGATAATGTGTCTGGTAGAGAGACAGGCGCTTTAAACCACCACTGTCGACATGGCGACGCAGACGCCACAATGAACAAAACGAGCAAATCTAGAAGTCTCCCGTCAATTTTAATGTCCAGTTTCGTATCTGGATTCTTCCTGACTGTTCTCACGTCGTTGCTGATGCTTTGGTTCAGACTGTAAAGGCTGAACGGAGGCGCTGATCGCTGATAAAAAATGACTGCCATACTAAACAATAGCAGTGAGCTGGGCGCTACAACCAAATTACGTCACACCCAGAATGCCTTGCGACATAAACAACAGTGGCGACCCCCAATCAAAACGGATTTTATAGCTTGTAAGAAATAAATAAATATTTTTGTACATGTATTTAAGTAGTAGAGGTAAATTATTGTGTTTTTAGACCCATTTTTCAAAACAGCAGGGATCACTTTAACAGGCCAATAAACATATTATAACATGAATACAGATGTTTTTTTGTTTCATTTGGCTTTACCTTTTTTTTTTCTTCTAAGACAAAATCATGTCTTGCTTTACTTGTGGCTGCACTGCCTCCAACGACTTCCAGCGGCACTGCACCATTTCATCCATAAATATTCTGTCTCCGAAAACATGTACAAAACGATCAAAGAATATGGACAGATGGCTCCACTGTTATTCCCGTAGATATTTTTATTTAGCATAAATGAGTCAATTCACTGCATTGTGTGACAGGCTGAACCTAAAATAAGGTTGGGCTGAATGTGTTTTACAATCTCCTTTTTTAATGTTTGAGTTTAATCATGCAAAATAGAGATGGCTAAATACCATCCGAGGAATAAATCCCATTATGACATGCTGACTACAGCTAACCATTCAAAATAAAATAAAAAGACTCCAAACAATCCTTTCCTCTCTGCTTTGGAAAATAAAATGGAGCCCAAGAGAAAAGATTTTGAAATGTTATAAAAATCTACTTAGCAATATCCTCACTCGAAGCAATCTGTTGCATTTTCTCATCTCATCTCAGTATCTGCACAGCAGATTGAAGAGGCTTCTCACTCCTAATGATGACCACATGCATTTCCTCAGCGCGCACAGCACCTGCATAAATCTGGCATGGAAGAAAAACGCATTGCAATGCGTGAGACGTGCGCCCGTTCCTGCTTGTTCGTGGCGTTGACGAAGCCAGGAATAGCAGGTCAGAAAGAAAAAACACACACAACGGAATAAAAGGCGAATCTCACAGTTGCCCGCAGCTGACGTTGTCTCGCTCTCCCTTCCATCTCCCACGTGCGCGCGCACACGTCCCCTTCCCCACGCAGCGAGTACGCACACACGAACCTGCTCGGAAATGCGCTGCACAGGAGCCTCTGACAGTGGCTGTGTTCATGCCTGTGATCGCTGCGTGGCGTCTCGCCGCTCGGACTGGATTTTTGCGCAGAGCACACCTGCATCCACTGGTGACCGCGGAACAATTTAGTGCGTAACTTTTGCGGCGTGCGACTATTCTAATATTGCTGCGGACACCTGTTCCAAGGCTACGGCTGGAACCCTCCCCCGTAGAGCCAGGCGTTTGACTCCCAACTTCGGGCTTGATGGCATGGTTATTTCTGACAGCTGTGGAAAGTTGCGCAGCGCCAAGGAGCACAGGCGCAAACTTTCAAAGCTTTTTGTAATCGGCAGCCAGTTTATAGTATGATGGCAGGTGCGTCACCCCTCGCGTGAGAAGCGCGCAGATCTCGGGGGGGTGAGGGGGTGGGGGGTGGCTGTCCAGGTATTGGAAAGGAAATCCACTGGAAATAGACGGGATCTGTGCGGCGGATTTGCGCCACGGAAAACGACGTGAAGGCACCGATGAGACATCATGGGTAAGTCAGAGGACAAAGAGCCCCAGGAGTCTGCAAATCACCACCAGTATTAGTTGCGTGCGTTGCGTGCGTCATTCTCATCCTCTGGCGCATCTGTGCGTGTGTGTGCGTGTGTGGGAAGATTTCCAAAAAAGCATTTCTAGTCACGGTTTCTACACAAAGTGTCTCAGAATACTTATTTTGCATTATTGTTGCAAATATTTCCTGCGATTTCAGGAACAGGACAGCGTCACCGCTGGGGGGGGGGGGGGGGGTGCTTTCACCTTTATGATGCAGAAGTCACGGGTTCATCGTCTGAATCAGTCGACAGGGGTCTGGGGGCTAAAGCACCACGGGGTGGTGGGATTCGCTGGGGTGGGGAGGGGGGGGGGGGGGGTCCCTCCCATCTCTTCTGCCTCCCATCAGCTCTGGACCGCTCCACGACCGAATCCCACGCTGCCTCTCACCTCCTCCATTTTACCGACCGTGGGTGCTGCAGAGCTCAAATCGCCGCTCAACCTCATGGACACCATAAGCCCGCACTTCATTGGTGTTTCGGGAGCTTCGCGTTCCTTTGCAGCGCCTGCCTGTGTGTTTGTGTGTGTGTGTGTGCGTGCGTGTGTGCACGCACGCGCGCAGTCGCTGGTGCGCTTCTGAGATGTTCCGGAGTTGTCGCTGAAGATGCGGTGACATGTTGACTTACAAGCTGTCAGTTTCTCCATGAAGTCCCCCGATGTTTCAAGTCCTTTTTTTCCCAACGCAACTTTTGTTGTTGAACAATCGCAGTGCAGGACAGTCATTTAAACGAACACGCGCGCACACGCACTCTAGCCGGGCACGTTTGAGAGCTACAGAAATATGTTTTTTTGTTGTTTTCAAATGAATAGCTGGGCTTGAGAGATGCTGCTCACTTAACACGTCTGTTGCAGGCTTGCATTTTCCAAAAGTAATGCGGTGCTTAGTGCAACTAAAGAGTATTATAATATATATTTCATTTCTCACCGCTTATTCCGCTATCGGGTCACGGGCCAAGCTGGAGCCAATCCCAGCAGTCAATGGGCGAGAGGCAGGGGACACCCTGGACAAGCCGCCAGTTCATCGCAGGGCAACACAGAGACAGACAACCAGCCACACACACACTCACACCTACAGGCAATTTAGTGTCACCAATCAGCCTAGGCTGCATGTCTTTGGAGGCGGGAGGAAGCCGGAGAACCCGGAGAGAACCCACGCAGACACGGGGAGAACATGCAAACTCCACACAGAATGGCCACAAGCTGGAGACGAACCTGCGACCATCTCGCTGTGAGGCAACAGTGCTTACCACTGCGCCACCGAGCCGCCCTCATAATATATATATATATATATATATATTTTTTTTTTAGTAAAATATAAAATACTATTACCGGTATACATAATCTGTGATAGCAATTGTATTGAATCTCATTTGTTAAATTTTCAGTGAGGCTTTGTTTCTCATATGTGGACAAATTTAATGTGAGAGTTTATATTACCTTCAGGGCTGAAGATTTCTCCCATTAGAATCTCAGCTGCAGCTGTTGGACTTCTCAAAATACCAAAGTACTCTATCTGAAACTGGAATGGCACTCAGTAGAGCGCATCCCTCAAGTCCAAAAGTCACTGTTACTTCAGTCACTATCCATTCTGCTATGTCGAACCTAAAGAAAACAGGGTCAGTCACCTTATCTGCACCAGCATTTAATGAGGTCTAATCTGGGCCAAACGTTTCCACTAAATTGCATGGAAATCAGTATATTTTACGTAATCTAGTCGAGAGACTGGCAAACCAACAGACAAACGTTGAAAACATAGCTTCCTTGATGGAGGTGATGATAATTAACAGTGAAAATCAGCAACTCGACACATGTTAGAAGCAGGAATTGAAGAATGCTTGAGATCTTTGCTTGATAAGTGACTTAAATGATCATCAAAATTGCTGCTAAGGAATTATCTGCTTGTTAAAAAAATAATTGGCCTGCACTAATCCCCTCAAAATAAAGTGTGTCATTTTCATTAATAACTAAGGAGAAAGGTGTCATAATTCCATCCAGCCCTGCAAAATAGGAGTCATTTATGTGTGGCCTAAACGTAGTCTCTTCTGCCTCCAACAACGACAATAAATGGTGTGTGTGGTTCAAAGAAACCGCAAATACAGATTAGACAAAGAAGTAATGCAACACTGTGACCAACACCTGTCAGTCTCTGGTCGGATTCAACGCATGCAAACGGTGTACAGAACTTGTCAGGCAGGAGCACCATCACGATTACGCTCAAATAGCGTATGGAGCACATTTCGGGAGACCTAAGACAAATTTATATGAAATAAAAATTAACCTGCGGGCTTTCCCACTTGTTTAAGATTATGATATTTTAGGTAATTAGGATATCTCGTGTTCGTCACTGATGTGTGGCACAAAACCTTACCTTAAATTGCAAAGATGCTGTAAGGCTGTAATATGCAGCATCAATAGATGAGTGTTTAATTTCCCAGCTCTCTGAAGTCATTTAGACGTTGAAAACGGCCATGTTTTAATTAAATCAAATAGCTACTGTTAAAGGAAACACAAGTTACCCTGCAGAATAAAGCAGTAACATTAAATGTAGCAATGAACTGGCACTAACTATGTAAATTACGGTGGGAAAAAAAGAGATTTTTTTGCACGAAACAGAGAAACAGGTTCCAACCTTGAACACTTGATGTGGCTTTGACCGCAAGTCCTTTTAAATGACTAAAGCCATCAATAAGGATTATTCTGTAACTATAAGGCATTGATCCTTTTTTTGGAGAGTGTTTAAGAATTCCAATTGGGTACCTTTTTTATACTAGTTTAGTTAAATTCACTGTTACCCACTCAGGCCGTCATGTCATCGGAATATAGCAAATCACATAGAACCTGTTTCACTCTATACCTTTACCTCAGCCAGTGTATCCTTAAGTGCTGACACATCTTAAAATGAAAAGTCATGCAATGTTTGAAAATGCTGTAATATAGACGGCAAGGCAGTAGGTGGAGATGTAACTTTTGAAAATCACCACCACAGAGTAAGATCACAGAGGAGGTTCAGCAAACCTAACTTCAAGAAGTGTTAATATAAGCGACAGCCTCTGCAGCACAGATGAAACTGGACAGTTCCTTGTCGTTCTGGCCATAGTAGGGTGCCTGCTGTCTGTGCACATGAATAATCGCCGCAAATGCTCGCATGGCAACGGTATAGGGTACTTTGCAATATTTCTACTCTTGAGCAATTATTAGAAAGTTTGTAGTTTCAGTCCACGGAAACGCTGCTTGTGTCTAAACATCCGTCTGAAATGCAATACAAGATTCCTGTTTTCTTAAGTAGTCTATTTCTTGTTCAAATTAAAATATTGTCCACAAAATTACAGGCATGTTTAAAGGGTTTTAGACAAGTCTTGTTAAAATGCTTACCCTTATACAGTCTTTCATTGATCGACAATAAATTACAGCACTACAATGTTGTTATAGTTAAAGTTATGGAAATGTTATTGTTTCTATGTTCTTGTTATTTAATAGGATTATCCATCCCAAAAAAAGTTACAATTTTCAACTAAATTTATGGGATGAACATTGGACAGGAAGACATTAAAGTTCGGGGTGGATCAAGGTTCCAACCCAGGAACCCTTCAGCAGCCTCGGTGGAGGTATGGAATAGGAAGGAATAGCTGGCAGAACAATAGCAAAGACAATCCTGCTCGTCATCACTAGACATTTCCATCAAAATGTGCTTTGACAATTTGTGTCGTGGTGTGAACCTGCAGTATGAACGCAAAATAATAGTTTAACAAAGATTTAATCTGAGCTCAAAGCAAATGTTTCACGTCAGTCAGTTTTATAGACTTTAAACCGATCGAAACTTTGACTCGCTTTTTTCACATTACCTCTCCTCACTTTGACTGATTCCAAAAGGAGTACAGTTCTATAATGGCTGGAACTACTATGGTTCAATAACTGTTACTGCAGCCAAGAGGAGTTGAAATGCTGTTACTGTGTGTGTGTGTGTGTGCGTGTGTGTAGGTGTATGTGCGTGTGTGTGGTGGCCTTTTTCCACTAAGACAATGCTTCCTGCAAGGCCGCAAAAATGGTTCAGGGATGGTTTTAAGAACACAAAGATGACAAAGATGATTTGACTTGGTTTTCATTCCCTTGATCTCAATTCAGAAGAGCACCTGCGCGATTTGCTGGACAAACAAATCCAATCCCTGGGGGGGGGGGGGGGGGGGGGGGGGTACATAGGACTTGAAGGAGCTGCTGCCAATGTTTTGGTACTCTGGACTCCACAGAACACATTTTGGCATTCCTGTGGCATTGGCAAAGGGGGGAATATTATTAGGCAGCTAGTTTTGATGTTATGTCTCACTGGTATACCATTACATTGTTTTCTACCGAGCTGATTGTTCAGTGACCTTGATTTTCATTATAAATTAAAACAAATCAACTGCTATAGCAAATATAAGAAGCAATATTTAATTTCTTTAGACGGAATCAGACGGATGCAGAGGTGTTTGACAGTGACTGAAAACCGCTGACGCAAAGTGCTGATGTTATGAAATTAAATAAATATTGCTTCCCACACTTCCTGAAGACTCCCTGCTGACATTCACTGATAACCGGAATACTATGCACACTGTCATCCTCTGTGATGTTGACCCCTTAGCCTTTACAGCGGGTTCCTCACACAGTGGGCCGCTTTAACATCTCAGTTTGTGCTGATCTTTCGATATCAGCGCTGTCATCGATCAATGCAGCTCTCTGCCTCTCCACACAGATTTTTGAAGCCAATAACGTTTGTGTGTGCGGATGCACAGGGAAGCCAATCAAGTTCCCGATATGTGTGTGATACCAGGAGCTTGTGATGAGTTTCAGCCCATCACTTTTTTGACAGGGTGAATCTGGATTGATTTTTTTTTAGCACCGTGGGTGTCAAGGCTGAACAGAAGATTTACCATAAATACCACCATATCTTTTCTTATTTTAATCGCAATGAGCCATTATTTGCTTGCCCCCCCAAAAAATATCCCTTATGAAAAATATTAAGGGCACTATTAATGATGATTCAGATGGCTGACTCTGTAAACTATAAATTGAAAGTGCTGTCTGTACAGCAGCAGGGTCACAAAGAAACAGGAGTAAGATTCCACTTGATTTTTTTGGGCCTGATGTAAACTCTGCATCATGAAGGCATTTGGATTCATTGTTCCCAATCTCTGCATGTAGACTATTGGAAATGCTGATGGTGGCAAAATAGGTATTACTGGCAATACTCTTCCAGAGAGGCTTGACAGTTGTGTGCAAATCCTAATGGTGAAGGTTAAAAATCTAATTGTATTCCTTTACATGTCCTTATCAATTGTCTGGACTCATGCAAAATATTCAATTAATTGATTACGCTATCGGTTCTTTTGTCATCTCTTTAAGGCAATAACCTCTTTAAGGCAAGGTTTGATGTTTTCATTAATTTTGCTTGTAGGCTACACACACACACTTCTTTAATAGATTTTAATAAGGCTCAGAGTCACTGTCAGGCTTCTTTCAGCCAGAGCGCATCCTAAGGCACCAGACCAGATTGGTTTGGCTGAGCTCCTCTAAAAAGTAGCTTCTCTGAGTGGACTTACAGCCGACGTCTCATTAAGGGGGCTTTTCTTTTCTACACCTGTCATCATGGAAAATAACCAATTAGGCGGATTTGCCATCAGCAGACTTTGGACATGTTTTCTACAAATAAGATGACATCCAACAGGCTTGGGTTCCTGTTTATCGGCCTCTATTGTTCGTTTTCACTTTGGCTCATATTTAGAGGGGCACTTCACATAAAAGACGATGAGATATCGGTTGCACGAGTATGTCTAAATGCCAGTGACAGTGGAAAGTGGGGTGGAAAGTGGATTGAGTGGCTGTCTGTCCGTGTGTGGCCCTGCGATGCGCTGGCCACGTGGCTGTGGGGAACCTCGCTTCTCGCCACGAGCCAACTGCGATACACTCCAGCAACACCCGCGACCCACAAGGCGTGTAAAGCGGCGGTAAGCAAGATGATTGAGATCAATCATCAAGGAAATGGATCAATGGAATAAACAAAAAAACAGGGTTAGGGTTATACACAAATAATGTGTATAATCAAAACATATACAATTTACAAAAAAAAAAAAAATTGGGCACTTGCAAGCAACAATAGCAACAAAATCAGCATAGACCTTTTAAGTTTCGTGTTACATAATATGGACAGAAAACATGTCTTCTTAATGTGTCACACAGATTGTACATTTTTATTGCGAATAATATTATTGTTATTACAGCTCAAAAATCTTCTGTGTCCCAGTGCTGACAACTAGCATGTTTGCTAAAATATTAAAAATGCACATGGTTCATCCAATGTGATTGTGATGTTCCGGCTTTGCAGAGGCGAGGATATGCTTCTTTCTGTTCGATAATCCTCAATCAAATGTTATCAGCTCCAAAACATGAGTTTCAAAAGTTAAATTACATTTTAGGGCCGTTTCTATTCTCTTACTTTTTAGCAAGTGAGTAAAATGCTGGGATTTATGAATAGCCATAAAATGTTTAAGTGGTTGCAGACGGTTGCTTAATTTGGCATGCAACATAAAGTGCACTTTAGTGTCAAAATCAAACTAAATTCACAGTTTCAAATCTTGGAAGTTATTATGATCTGTATGCCACGCCCCCTTGCCTGTTATTTAATATCAAGTGTTACCTTTCTGTTTGAAAGTATGTCCTGTCCTGAAGCCCTGCTGCTCTGAATTCTTGAACATATTCAACCTGTAAAACTAGAGAATGATGCTCCATCCTAATGCACCATACTATTAATACATTTCTGCAAAGAAAGGCTTGATCATCTCCGTCTCCCTCACAGACAGGATGCAGTTCTGTGTATTGTATCTTATCTTTTATATATGTGTTCAGAAAAAGTTAGTTTTGTCTCTCTATCCTTGCAATCATCTTCGCCAGTCTTTTCTCCAGGGGCCTGTGCTCACATTTCTTCTCTGCCTCCCTTCCCGTGCCTCATATGCATGCATCTAGCGTCACTCTCGCTAGCATAAAGTAAATCTATTCAACCTCCAATGTATATTTGGTTTACTGTTAATGGTAAAAAAAAATGTTATTAGCTGCTTGTAGCAAACAAATCACATTAGGAGAGTTTCTTTATTCTACTGCTACAGGCTCAGAAATGGATCGACCTTTGTGGCAGCTCTCATAAGAGACACGTTTGCAAATCACATCTTGTTAAAGCACTGAGCCAACCTTCATAGACTTCTTTAGTATTGAAGTCCCAATGTTTGATCTGTTTGAAAATGTTTGAAAATGCAGATTTAGTCATCACTGGATGTTCCTTAAAGACAATGACCACAAGCAGACCTTAAAGTTAATGAGGGCTTGGTTTCAGAAGAAGTCTTTGTCGTGTTCGTGTTTGTTCTGGTATTTTTTGCTTCCATGCCCTGCCTTTTCGTGTTGCATTATTTCCTGTGCTCTCTCACCTCTGTCCCTCTCGTTGTCACACCTGCTCTGATTGTCACACCTGTTCCTCATTCCCTTCGTCACCCTGCCTGCCTTCTTATCCTCCCTCTGTCTTCAGTCCCCTGCCAGTTCATTGAACCTGACAGTTACGTTCCAGCCTTTTTTTTTCTCCTGTCATCGCCAGTCTTGTTTCTGAACCTCTGCCTGATTTTGCCTTTTGCCTAACGATTTGAGTACCTTTGGCAGTGTGCGCTGCTTTCTGAGTATACTTTTTTGGATTAAACCCTTCTATTGCGCTACTGTCAGTCTGTGCCTCTGCATATTGAATCCATGCCATCCTGTTCAGTGTTCTTGACATCCATCGATCCATCTTCTTGTAGCTGAGATGACCTCAATCGTCTTGCCACTTTACCCGTGCCTCGTGGGTCACAGGTGTTGCTGGAGCCTATCCCAGCTGACTCCAGGCGAGAGGCGGGGCTTACCATGGATGCATTGTCAGCGCATCACGGGGGCCACACAGAGACAGACAAATACTCACACCTACGAACAATTTGGAGTGATCAATTCACCTAAATTGCGTATTTCTGGAGTTGGGAGGAAACCCGGAGAAAACCAAAGCAGACACGGAGAAAACACGCGGACTGCACAAATGGGAATCAAACCCGGAACCCTCTTACTCTGGGGTGACAGCACTACCCACCACGCCACCGTGCCGTCCTTACTTAAACCTTATAGAGAATAAAAATTGTTGCAGCACATAAGCTCAGGAATATTATAGAACTGGAGGCCTTTGTCCATTTGGCTGATTCTTCAGCAATGGAACCAGAAGCAGGTGTTTGGATACGAAGTCATTAAATAGTTGAATCAAGCACTTTATAGAGCTCCTTAAATCTCTCTTGTGTGATTTTATTATTCAAAATTGCTTCACCAATGCTGCACTAACGCATTAATTTACCAGCAGAGCCAGTTGTATGAAAGTAAAACCTGCAGCTGTCAGATTTAAGAATTCACATTTTCCACGCTGTGAATTAGGATGCCAATCACGTCCACGCGTGGACATGGTGACCGACTCCACTTGTGGCGAGACGTTTGAGTACCGGCACTTTCTCTTGGGAATGGGATAGAATCTTATTGCATGTAACTAATCTCATCGATCTAGAATGCTAATGCTTAGACTTAGCAAATCAATACACCTAATCATGGCAGCAGGTCTTTAAGTGGTAATGATTCAGGCCATTTTCTTTTTCCTATAAAGCAGCCAACTGGCAAAGCTTGAGCAATTTAGTTTTCACTCCTCTTCTTCATGGTTTCAGGAGACCTTGGTTACTACATCCCTCACAAATCCAGACAGAATGACGGCGCGGACAAAATTGACTGCACATTTCAATTAATCTCTGCATTTATGATGCCCCATTTAAGCTTCTTCCATTAGTGGTATGACATCGACTAGCCATGTTCTACTTTTCTATACACTTTATTCCCGTTTTGCCGAGTAGTGAGCACTTTTTTTTGCTGTTTGCTCCACCTATCTCTGCATGTCACTGCAGCTCCGGCAGTAGTAAAATAAGCTTTTATCATAAATCAGCCAATTTACACTGCATCGTGCTGTGCTGAAATTACAGCTTGCTCCAATTGTCAAATTAATGGGCGTTAAGTGTGCAAAAGTTAGGTACTTCAGTTCAATATTGGAATGCCACAGTTTCCAGTTAATCACATTGTGCGATGGGCTCCGTGACTGGTAATGCATCCCATACTCCTGCAGCCTGAAATAAGTTTTCATTTTGCATGCCTTAAATCTGAGTGAACACACTCAATAATCGAATATATCACGTGCACTGTCGTGCAATGAAATTGTGCTTGCCTAAGCTCAGTCACATGTCACACACTTTGGCTTTTATGTCAGACAGAGCGACGGTCAGGGTAGGGAGAAGAAGGTTGGAGGTAGGGATGGAGGGGGCAAAAAAAAAAGATCTATACAAACTTTAAGTTCTGTAAGAAGACATCAAATACTGCCTGCTAGTCTCTAACAGATAGAACTCTGCTGAAATATTTGCTATATTTTTCAGAGAAATGAAAAAGGGAGAGAGTGGTTGTAAAAAGTATATAAATGGTTAACTACAGTATAATATAGTACATTATTTTTTTTTATAACTAAAAGCATGATTATATATTTCTGTCTGTCTATAACCCTTCCGTCTAATATGTATAACCCAAAGTACAGTAGACCATTTAAAAAGAAATAGTAGATATATGCTTTGTCTCCTTGCACACTCTCATTTGTTTGAAGTGCCTCAGTCTGTGGCCTCAGCACTGCTGGCCAACCCGCTCGGGCACTCTGGGTAATAGCCTTTGCATCAGTGCTCAGAGCAACGTGCATTCAAATGAAATATCAACTTGTCGCACGGCCAAGGAAGATGACAGCAACACTGAATTCCTGCCAGAATTCAGTCTGTCCCCAGGGTGGAGAGGGGTTGTCTCACCTTTATGGGATTTCAAAAAAGGTTACCCTTGGAATGTGACCGGTGGCGAGGTAATTGGGATAAAAAACATATATACGGTATATATATATACTTTAGGAAATTGTCGTTTCACTTTTGCCATTTTGCACATTTCATGCTCATTTGAGTCAAAACAGTGTGAGCATCTTCGTCTCACTTCAGCAGCCTGCGCCCGGTCAGTCAATAGTTGATCCCAGAGGGACGTCACGGTACGGATCTCACTCTGTAATTACAATTTATGGGCTCCAGTCGCATCCTTATCAGACATAAATTGTCTAAAGCACTGTTCATTGCCAAGCTTCAAGTTCTAACAGCCCTACTAGTAAACATGTCATATGTAAGTGCACATTTATGTGCAGTTGAGGGCTCGAGTAAAATATATTCTCTCACTCCTGTTGTTTCCCTCACTAATGTGTGTGGAGGTCTACAACGTTAGGTTCAACATTACGGTCATTACACATGCACAAGTACAAGGTAACGAAATGCAGTTTTGGACATACAGGTTACAAAGATTTACACTTGTTATGTACACAGAATTGGTAGACATAGACATAGACTTAACTGCAATACATAATAAATGGGATTCTATGGATGGATGTAAATAAAATATACAGATTGTGCAGACAATTAAATTAGAATATGGGGGGGTTGTCGCATTACAACCACAGTTGGTTTCCGAGGGTTTTGTTGTAAGCCGATTTGGTTGATCCCTGTTAAGTATCATTATGCAGCGTCATGATACTATAAATGAGGAGAAAGAGGCTAGTTCCTCTTGGTAGACATCGTGAGACTGCAGAAACTGCCGTACTGTCTGCCGATTTGCTCGCTTACTTTCAGATATGCTGTAAAAACACGCACAAACAAACAGCAAATAGATTAAAATACATGAACATATACTGGTGACATATTATGAGGGGTAGGGCGGAGTTCAGTAAGGGGGCAGCTCGGGGGTGGGGGGGGCTGTTCCTCAGTCTACTGGTCCTGGATCGGAGGCTGCCGTAGGGGAGAGGGCAAACACCCCCACAGGGCAGGGTGGAAAGCGTCCTTGAGGATTATGTGGGCTCAGTGAAGACAAAGTTTTCTATGAATGTCCTCACTGGCTGGAAGGAGAGTCTTTGTGATGCGTTAGTGAGCCTCCTTGACCAAGCTGGCATTGCTAGTTATCCAGGAGAGGCCCTCAGAGATGTGGGTCCCCAGGAACGTGAAGCTGGAGACACGGTCAACAGCCGTTCCGCTGAATGTGAAGGGGTTTGTGCATGCTTCCTCTCTCCCTCCTGAAGTCAATGATGAGCTCCTGTGTCTTGCTGGTATTGAGCAGAAGCTGCACCAGGCGGTCGGATGCTGCATCTCCTCCCTGTACACTCGTGTGTGTGTGTGTGTGAGAGAGAGAGTGAGCCGGTCACCCAAGTGTCTCCTCCAATCTAACTGACATGTTGTGAGGTGCAGGTCGGGAACACACAATAAACATCTGGAACTTATGACAGAAAAGTAGTAAATGCTTTAGAACTTCTCCTAAAATGTCCAAAAGTAGACTTGTGTCTTTTTTGGGGGGTGCTAGGCTGAGCTCTCTTTGGTTTCCCCCATAATAAAACACAGTAAAAAGAAAAAGTAATATGCTCCAGTTTGCTTGCAGGCACAACCACCCATCTTGTCCTGCTCTGAGAGCACCGCTGCCGCTGGCTTGTTGCAGTACACCGGGTTTTACCAACATTACTTATAATTTATCTCAATTCAAAATCGTGTTGCAAAATTCCTTCTTAATGAAACTTCAGATTTATTTCAGATGAAGTCATCAAAATTCTACCCTCATATCCGTCTCTATTTTATGAGGTTTCTGGATGATGGCATTAAAACCTTGTTGGAGTGTCGACGAAAAAGAGGCAGTGAAGGCTTCATTCTTCGAAATCTAGCATAAAAAGGAAGCTGTGCAACATGATTTTAAGACTCCACAGCATCAAATAACACCAATGTTCTTTATGTTGTATACATGATGACATACTTTTAGAACATTACGGAGGTTAAATTGACCAATATTGACTTTAACCTCCTTGGTTATATGATGCCGTCTACTACTACTGTACTTTCGGCTTGTCCCATGAGTGGGACTTGTCCACAGCAAATCAACCTTCTCCACTTCACCCTGTCCTTTGCATCGTCCTCCCCAACACCAGCCACTCACATGTCCCCCCTCAGTACATCCATGTATCTTCTCCTGGGTCGACCTCTAGCCCTGTTCCATAACAGTTCCATCCTCAGCATCCTTCTACCGATATAGTCCCTGTCTGTCCTCTGGACATGTCCAAACCAACAAAGTCTGATCTCTCTGATCTTGTCTCCAAAAGGTCTAACCTTCACTGTCCCTCTTATTGCCTCATTTCTAATTCTATCCAACCTGGTCACTCCCAAGGAGAACCTCAGCATCTTCATCTCCTCCACTTCTAGCTGCTACTCCTGTGTTTTCCTCAGAACCACTGTCTCTAAGCCGTCCATCATGGCTGGCCTCACCACTGTCTTGTAGACATTTCCCTTCATCCTCACTGACCCTCTCCTGTCACAGAGCACACCTGATACTTTCCTCCACCCATTCCAGCCTGCCTGCAGACGGTTCTTCACTTCCTTTTCACGTTATTATGATGGCGTCTGACTTCCTTTTTTTCCTCCTCTCATAATTGCTGTGTCCATCAAGCGTCTTCACTGAACATTAAACATACATATGATCATTGATCTGAAGTGGACAAGATGCAGTTGAAATGCTTTAAATAATTACAAAAAATGAGAAACAACCAGCCTTGCTGTCCAGAACTTCAGATGTAGTTGTAAAGATGTCATTTATCCTCACTTGCATGGTGGTGGTTTGCGTTTGAAAAGGTGGCTATTGGACAGCAGATTGCACAGCGGTGTAGTCAAAGTGCCCCATGGACAGAGGATATGCATGGGCTAGTGTGAACTGCAACAAAAAAAGCCTCATGCAACGATGGCAAGACATGAACATAAATATAAAGACAGCCACCAAGCATATCGCAAAAGACATGATTCTTACTTAAATAATTCAGCAGTAAATACATGAATATTAATGCACATTTCCACTATCATCAGCAGGCAACAATTAATATTCCATTAATAAAACCTCACCCGTTATAAGTGACATGTAATCTCTATTACCTGCTCAAACTGACTCACTCTGCTCAATTTGGAGGAGAGCACCAGATAAATAAAATGTGTACAGTTTACCAAATGAGATTTAATTGCCTCTGAGTGGGAGAACACGGACTCTCAATTTAAGTTATTTTCCCCAGGTACACCAGCGGGTGTTTAATTTAATCAAAGGGTTATTTAAAATCAGACATTCTAGCATGGTGTTTTACATGAATAATGCCAACTCTAACTCTCTAAAGTGCAACATTTGTTGTTCCTGGTGCAGGTTAATGTATGCATGTGCGTGCTTTCAGGCATCTTTGTGCACGTGGTCAGGTTAACGGGAACACGGTGCACTAAAAATAAAGATAGCGTCTGTCTCTTTTGTCTTTCCTAACGGAGACTCGGTCTGTCATAAAGCTGCATTTTAATTTGCTTCTCTTTGAAGGGCCGTTGGGATGTTGTGTAAGGCAAAAAAAAAAGAAAAAATCAAATTGCAATCTGTTGCATTTTTAGTCAGGCTATGGTATTGAAATGTTTCATAGTTCTGCACATACAGTAGCCTCTGATCTCATCATTCTTACAGATTGAATGGATTCACGTGGAATCACTGGGGTGTTATAAGCAAACTTCTCAATCGCCCCTCCCCCCGCCTAACCGGAACCTGCGTATGGATCCCTTGGGGGCTGGTGGGACTGAAGGCACAGGCGGTGATGGGCACGTTGGCATCGACAGGCAAAGGAAGAGATGGGAAATTGTTGCACCTCAAATAGTCCACTGAATCGGGAAGGTGTGTTTGTGACAGCTGTGGAGAACGAGGCATCATGTGTGTGTGTCTAGAGAGGCGAAGAACCTCGAGTTGGCTGCTTGAACGACGGCTTGAACGGATTCACGCCATAAATGTAGTGGACTTTGGCTTTTTTGCACCATGCTAACCTTGCACTTGAATTTGAGCAAAACATCACATTGACAAAACATCACAAAGTTAACGCCTCAAACAGCTATTATAGTTAGCAGTGTAGGAATCAACATCAGGTGTAACTTTGTCGCCAATCCCTCTGCAAGTTCATGCATGTGCTGCTAACTTTCACATCAAGAGTTGACCTCATTTGGTTTGGGGTGGACACAGACAGTGAAGGCACAGTGAATGTAGGCAGAAGCATAATATCGGCAGGACCAAAGGGAGACCGATGGCATTCTGGACTTTGTGTTCTTCACCTTCTACTGTGGAGGAAGCAGTTTGTGTCCAATTGTGTCCAACGTATACATCGTGTGCACGTTTTTTACCAGAGATTTCGACCAGACACGTTTCAGTCGGTGATTACAGAACTCTGCAAACTATGCAGGATTCTCCCTTGATGGTTTATTTAGTTTTCGGGTTGGTAGTGACCCAAAACCACCATAATAGTTGTGTAGAAACATGGGAAAAGTGAGTTTTTCATAATATGTCTCCTTTAAGAATTGTTTGGCAGAAACAACCCCGGCTGTAGCAGGGTGTAGGAGTGTAACACGCCAGGTTCTTGTGATTAGTGCAGAGCCTTTTCAACATGTTTACCACCCATTGTAGCATTCAATTGTCACAGCGATGATGCTCATAATGTGGTATTGTGAACAATAATAATGTGGTCTACACACTGTCTCAGACAACGGAGCTTGTTTTCCAGACAGATCACTCAACACAAGATAATGAGGGAGTTTCTATATATAAAACATGCAGCTACATTAACTTGCACTGAGAGTCATTACACAACTTGCCTCATTTACTCATCCAGTTTGCCTTTTAATAATGTCTACCTACTGAGCTGAATATTGTTCCTCTAATATGAGGCATGTCATTTTCTGAAAATTGTATAAAGTCAAGCTTCTAACTTTGTTTGTGTGTATTAAAACAAAGTGCTCCATTTATAACCCAAAGACAGATCAACAGACAGTTGACAGCAGGGATTCATAAGTCGCATTTAGCAACGCATGCATTTAATGCCGATTTGATTATAACAATCATTCGTAATCGTTTCCCTGTCCTGTTAATGTTCTCAGTTTAGCAGTGCATGCTTAAGAGCAGATATGTGATGGTTCTCCATTCATGTATGATTTCTAAAGCTAAAAAACATGTTCAAGAACCTTAAAATTACAAACAGTACAAAATGAAATGTACTGAGGAAAAATAGAAAAACTACATAAACATAATAGAAATACTAAAATATAATTAAAACTAATTAAAATATAATTAAAGCAAAACATTTATCTTGCTGACAGTGTATCACACACACACACACACACACACAATTGTAATCAAACTAATGATATTCCTACAAAGTTAATGTTCCATGGACTTTTTTTCTGTGATGAACCCGGAAAGGGTTATTTGGTTATTATTTATTTTATTAATAGTGTTGTTTGGTGGCTGTCTGGAAAACAATAAATGTTTAGGCACCCCTGCCATCAGTACAAACTGACCCCGGCCCTCCATCATAGAAGGGAATAGTTATGTGGCCCTCGCAGGAAAAAGTTTGGGGAGCCCTGGTCTAGGTCTACGTATGCCCTTCGACAATCACGGTATATTATTGCAGTGACATATCTTTTAATGTGCTGGCTCTTTGCAGCACGACGTAGAATTAGAAATCAAACACATCTATTAGTTCAAAAGGCCAACCGTCGGCTTTAATTTCAAAGCGCTTTCATCCAATAATCGACACGGCCGGTCAAGAACATTCCACTTCAGCCATAAAAAAAGGCCTTTATTAACTTACTAGACGCATTGTCTTATAATTAAAGGACTAAACATTTTATAGACTCAGCAGTTCAATACTGCTCAAGGTCAAAGTGGGGTTTGGCTTGCATTGTACCAATAGTCTGTTTAGAAAAGGATTAGAATTACACAATCTCTTTGTTCGTGTTTTAAAAGCAGGGTGCATCTTTTCATTAAACTACTGCGAGGGAAACATACTTGCATATACTGGATCTGGAGTGGGATGAGAGTGGAGTGATGCAGCATTTTTCAAACCGCTATGTGAGTTAAATTCCTTGCACATTGAGTGAAATGAATTTGGAAACTCTGCGACAGAGACATATTCCTGTAATCCTGACCCTTGACTGATTTTGGGGATGACGGCAATCCCATCTCGCAAATTAAGATAATAAATATGAGGTAAATAATATTTTATTCAAACCACCGAATGTGGTTGCAGATGTTTGCAGATGTTCCTTGTTTTACAATTAAAAAGTGAGTTGAGTGGAAAAAAAGAAATGTTGGTGATTCCCCCCAGCGGAACAGAATGCACCTGATCCACGCATGAAATATAACCAGCTGTAGCTTGAAACAGTTTCTCTGTCGCTGTTTAAAGCTGCTTGTGCAGATCCTTGAGGCAGTCACAGTGAAAATAGAGATGAACCAGCTGTTGTCTATGTCGAGCTGAGAGACCACGGTTAAGTCGAACATCCGTAACGATAATTTCATAAGTATTTATTTATTTATTTATTTCGACCACGTAAACAACCAAGAATAAAATGATAAAACAATGCCAAATACATGCGCACACATATACATAAACATAAATACATATATATACTGTACACACATATGTAAAGACATATTCACACACATCGTTAATATTAATTAACGATAACTCAAACAATAAATAATAACCATAATGCACTAACTATGCAATTTACGTGAGCGAAAGGGAGTAGGAAGATCAGCCAAATAAGATAAGAGATCCGTTCCTGTGTTACAGCATCTTAGAACACAAAACCAATTCACAGATTTAGATAGCAAAAAAAAAAAGTTAATAAAAATTGAAACACAAAATGTATATAAATGCATAGTTCTTTGATTAATTAATAGATGATTTAGTAAATAGCAAATGTAGCCACTATTTATTTAAATCAATTTCAGGACCCGGCACAACCCACATATTTTTGTTTTGACTCCCCTCCCTCCACACTCGCTGATTGAAATCCCGTTGACTGTGACTCTGGCCGATTTAAGCGGTGTTGCGGAGAACCTGGCGATCCGCGTCAACACAGAAACAGATTGCGAGATTGTGATGGTGCTCGTTCCAGCGTCTGAAGTATCTGCTTGTCTTCCTTTTGGCAACATCTCCTCTGTCAACAGAGCAGGTCCGGTCTCCGTCTATCACGCACAATCGCCCTCAGCGTTGACATCGTCAAATTTGGTCGGTCGATTTATTGCGACCACCAAGTGGTGACCGTGGATGTATTTTAAGAGTTAGTAATAAAATACACAAAAAAAAAATGCATAAATGAAAAAAACTAATACTGTCCATTATAAATCATTATAATTACAATACATCTGTGGTTGGGACTATAAGCAGACAATTTCTATTAAATCCACTTTTGCGTTTCTGAAGTCTTTTCATCCTCTTTCCTCATTGATGTAATTAAGCTCATCTCATTTGACTTTAATGCTCACATGGCCAAGCTGTTGGGTTAATTGTAAATCCACCTTGCATGGAAGCAGATTTTTTTAATCCTAAAAATTACTCACAGATGTGACTTTTTTCATTATTAGTAATATTAAACTTATTTCTTCTCTCTGTGCTTCTCTGTTTTGTTCTTTTTCCCAGGTTCATTGCTATGTGATGGACGACTGACATGCCTCCTTTTCCCTCTTCTCCTCCTCTTACGGGCTCCACTGCTGCTCAGCTTCAGTGAGCGAACCTGCCCAAACAGTTGCCGATGTGAAGGGAAAACCGTCCAATGCGATTCAGCCGGCTTATTAGATGTCCCGGGAAACATCTCTGCAGGTTGCCAAGGCCTCTCCCTGCGCTACAATGATCTGCATACACTCCTGCCATACCAGTTCGCTCACCTCAGCCAGCTTCTCTGGATATACTTGGACCACAATCAGATCTCAGCTGTTGACAGTCGAGCATTCCAGGGCGTTCGCAGGCTTAAAGAACTAATACTGAGCTCCAACAAGATAACGTCCCTGCATAATTCCACATTCCATGGAATTCCCAATCTTCGCAGTCTGGACTTGTCCTACAACAAATTAGAAATCCTCCAGCCAGGTCAGTTCCATGGTTTACGAAAATTACAAAACCTACACCTACGCTCAAACGGTCTCTCCAACATTCCAATACGAGCCTTCCTGGAGTGCCGAAGTTTGGAGTTTCTGGATTTGGGCTATAATCGAATCAAGGCTCTGACCCGCACCACCTTTTTGGGATTACAGAAGCTCATGGAGCTGCACCTGGAACACAATCAGTTCTCCCGGATCAACTTTTTTCTCTTTCCACGCCTGGCAAACCTTAGGTCGCTCTATCTTCAGTGGAACCGCATTAGGGTGGTCAACCAGGGCCTCCCGTGGACGTGGTATACACTGCAGAAACTTGATCTGTCTGGGAATGAAATCCAGACCTTAGACCCAGCTGTGTTTCACTGCTTGCCCAACCTTCAAGTCCTCAATCTGGAATCCAACAAACTGTCCAATGTGTCACAGGAGGCGGTGTCAGCGTGGATTTCACTGACCTCCATCAGCCTTGCTGGGAATATGTGGGATTGTGCGTCTGGCATATGCCCACTTGTGGCTTGGCTGAGGAATTTCCGGGGTAGTAAAGACACCACTATGATCTGCAGCAGCCCAAAGTTTCTCCAGGGGGAAAAAATTATGGACGCTACAAGGAGCCACGGTATTTGTGAGGAAACTGATTATGTTTTGACTGAAACACCTTCACCAATGTCTGAGCTCATTTCTGAAGCCACTGCCGAACCAACCTATGCCCCGACTAGTGGCTCTCCACCGATGCCGCCAACCAGCATCTTCGGTCCTCCACCACCTTTCAGACCTCGGCCTATCCCTCATCCCACCTTCCCAGGGCACATGAGCAAAAACCCAAGAGACTCTGTTTCCCGTGCTCGACCCACTCTGATACCACCCCCAGATATGGAGCACATGACTTTGCACAAAGTGGTGGTGGGCAGTGTGGCACTCTTCCTCAGCATGTCCCTACTCTTGACAATTATCTACGTGTTGTGGCGGCGCTATCCAGGCGCAACCAGGTTGCTGCAGCAGCAATCCATGGTGGTGGGGCGGAAACGGCGCAAAAAGAGTCCAGAGCCAGAGCAGAACCTGAGCACCCAGCTGCAAGAGTATTACATGAGCTACAACCCCGCTGCCACACCAGAGGCATTGGAGGCGCTGGGCAATGGCACTGGATCCTGCACTTGCACAATTTCTGGCTCCAGGGAGTGTGAGGTATGATCCATCGCTTCAGCCTAAAAAAAAACCCCTCAAAAAATCCGAATCAAAATACCAAGGCTCAAGAGAGAGGTAAATCCTTTATCTAGTATGCCCTCTTAAAAAAAACTATGCATATATGTTAAATCACACTTAAGCAAAATTGACATCTCCAATTATTCAGGTTTTACCTTTTTATAAACTGGAAAAAAGAAAAACCAAGGTCAGCACACATCGCATGGTTTCAGCGGACATTACATATATATAATGTGATATCACACCTGCTGTCTACGAGGTGAAATTTGTATTTAATTTAATGAAATACATTGTAAAATATAATGGTAATTAATTAACCTTTAATTACCACTCTGCCAAAAAAAATCTATTTATTGCCTCCATTTCTCATGTAATTTCTAATTCAAGGGACCATGAATAATTGGACGAGGCCTAACTATCCACCTGACACCACCTCACATCAGCACGGCACGGCTCATACATGCTTCAAGCAATCTGTTTGGAGTGAATGTTTGCATCTGCTGCAAATAAATGTGGGATTGGAGGTGAGGTGTGTTTGTGTGTGCGTGTGTGTGTGTGTGGTGGGGGGGTTGGTCGCACATTGACAATGTTACTGTCGCGGGAAGAGGGATTTACTTAATTACTCACTTTGCTTCCACACACACACACACACACACACACACATTTTGTGGATTGTGGGCACCATTGCAAACTGAACTTCATTGGATTTGGAGATGATGATTTTTATAGTACCAGCGAGTGAGTGAGTGAGAGAATGAGTGAGAGAGAGAGAGGGAGAGTCCTTGAGGGACTTTTAATAACACTGAAAAGTAGAACATGTTCATTAAAAGTTTGAACTTTTTACAGCAGCCTATTGTAGCTGAATAGAGATTGTGGTTTGAGTGGTCTTGTTTCTGAGGGTATTTGGGCACTACTGGTTCTAAAATTAAATTATATTACTTCAAGATTTGAACTCAATTTAATCTCAAAGTTTGCCTTACCAAACCTTATTTTTCCTTTCTGTTGCCATTTCCTTCATACACAGCTTCCCTTCTGGTCTCTCCCTCCAGTATCTTGCTGTGCTCAGACTCTGTCTATTTCTCCCCCCATCGCCTGCTCTTTATGTCTCTGATCATCAAGAACAATTTAATATGAAAATCAGGTTTTGGGGTTTCCCCCTCGCCAAGTGGAATTGGAGCATGCTGTGTCATCTGTTCTGTTTGTTTGTCTGTGTGTCTGCAAAGGAGGGCCTTGGGGAGAAAAGCACTCGGAGCGCGCAGACCTCCGCCAAGCAGCTCATTCCCCTCAAAATTAGATTTACACCGTCCAAATGGTGATCTGGGTCATCATCAAAATATTCTGAATTGTTCTTGATATCTTTATACACCAACCATGAAAAGTAAAAGTGAATCTGAGTGTATTTTTAACTGAATCTATTTTCAATGTTAAAATGTAAAACATTTTCCTGACCTCATTCTGTATCAGAATCGGACCCCTTTATGACTGTGATTTTTGGTGAATTGAATATTTAAAGCATCCATTATAAGTAAATTGGAAAATCCAGATTTGTTTGTAACTCGACGGGATCCGCAATCAAGATCCGATCCGGAAAGGTCTCCGCCCTATGACTGTGTCAAATTCCATAAACATCGGTCAATAATCAACCGACATATTGAGGAACAAATTGTGAAGCTCCATTTACTGACTGGCCAAGCCAGTCAGATGTGTCGTGTTGATGATGACATCATTGCAGGACATAATGCAAGAATGCTTCCCTAATATAATTGGGCAGTTTTAAACATAGCTGATCAGCCAACCAATAACCTTTCTGTGGTATGTTTGCGAGTCACAGAGGAAGTACAGCTACTTCTGGTAAACTGCAGTCGAGGAATGATGGTAATCGCACAGATTAAATATTGGGATCGGAACAAACTAAAATGTGTGTTTCTCATGAGGATTCTTTGGTTTGTTTTTACATTTTGAGTCACGTATGAACTCTAGTTTGCCCTCATTCACTGACGATATCGATAATAGTCCATCCACATCTGAACATATTTTCCAGAAGCAGAGGATGTGGCTTTGGGCCAAAATATTTAAACTCTGAAAATGTTAAAGCAAAGTATTTAATTTAAAAAAAGGAACACAGCGTTCTGATGTATAATAACTCTTCAAACTCTGACTGTAACTGCTGGCAATTTTAAAGAGCCCGGCTGAAGTTGGATTGTGCATGGACCTCCCTGACCTCACCAAAGTCCATGCACTGATGTCACATCTTGTACCAAATTTATATGCATAGTAGCAGCTGGTTGTGAAATACAGTTCAGGTTGTCTTGAGTATTGGAAGTAATAATATATCCTCTAGGAAACAAAAACTTACAGGGATGTGAATACATGTGATCCCATTGTAACTACAAAGCAAATCACCTCTGGCAAATCCCACGCTTCCTCCAATCAGCTAATTAAAAGGCCGTCAATATTTTCCATGTGATGGTCTGGATATTCATTACGTAACAGGGTACTGTTAGGTTTGCATCTGCAGTGCTGGTTTGTTGGATAATTCAATTGCTAAATATAATATAGTGTAGTATAAAAATCACTTTGTGACACACTGATTTGTTTTGGAGCAGCAAAAGAGGCTCAGCGATCGCTCGGGGGGGAGAGAGGCTTTAGCAGCGCCATGTAGTCAACTTCCTGCTGCGTTGTTCATGTATCTGGCAGCGACACGCCGCTTGACTGAAGTAATCTATAAAACAAAAGGGGTGTTTTGATGTACTCGTCTACTGCCGAAAGTATTTCTGGAGCAATCAGTGCAATATATTGTTTCTCTCCACAAAACCTTAATCCAAAATCTCATCACGTCCAAAACAATCTCTAAATTTCAGCACCACTGACGGGCGTATACAACAGCTCATCAGCGGCAGGGGGGCGGGGGGTCTGCAGTGTTTCTTATTTCTGCTGTTTAATTATTGAGAAGCTGGCCTCATTTAGATTGATAGAAGTGCCATCTCACTGGCCGGTGCAGCTGGCTGTGCCTTTCATCACGCCTCGGTGCAGTGCCAGCGGTCCCTGTGGATGCAACGTAGAACAAAAAGGCAACACAACACATTTCCCCTGCCGTGGCTCGGATTCAGGGCGGTATTGTCAAGACTGGCACAGAATGGTTCAGACCCCTGCCAGCCTGAATTGGGATGCAACAATGAGTTGGGAATCTGCTGAGATCACCACAATCCGTACGATAGTTTCACATTTAGACTATTTAAAGATTGTGAATGAGAGCAGCTGTGTGAAAAATCCAGTTTAGATCGTCTTAAATCTGATTTTTTTTTCTTTCTAAACTCTAATTTGTGAAAAGAACCACAGAAGTGTGAAGGAAGTCGTCCCAGAATGACCTCAAAGCCTTCAGCTCTGACAAATCACATCCTGTGCTAATAGAATTTACTAATCCAAAAGGAAGCTACATTGTTTAGCAATGACTAGTAATGACTGCGTTACTTCAACGTTAAATCGGGTTTGTTTTTATAGTGCAATATTCAAATGGCCAGAACAGCAGCTGTAATTTTAATTTACCGCATTAACACATTGCCCTAATAAAAAACAGTTGGAGAAAGCTGATTCATGAAGAACTGAGACTCTTGTTTTCTATGACCTTAAATCAGATCAAAGTCGTGCCCTCACTCTTCAACACCGGTTCTCTGGTAATATTTTGTTAACGACTTCAGTACAATGCAGAACTTTTTTTGATTTTTGAATCCATAAATGGGGTTTTAATGTTAAAATGTTATATTTTTTCCTGACCTCATTCTGGATCAGATCCAGAAGACATTTTGCATGATAGTGCAATTGGACCCCTTTATGACTGTGATTTTTGGTGAGTGAATTGAATGCAAATTTTACAAGATATTATTTTTTTAATAAAGCCTCCATTATAAGTAAATTGGAAAATCCAGGTATTTCTTTTCTTTCTTTTATCCAGACAGGTATCTGAATCAATCTAAAAAAAACATTTCATCAATATCAATGCAGCGTTTCTCCCGTAACCTTGCTATCAAAAAGACAAACGGCGTGAAAAACATAACCTCCTCGCCTGCTGCTTACAGTTAACTTTGCGTACATGCATGTGAATAAAAGCATGTTTCTATGAGATACAGCACAGCATGTCATTGTGTGATTAATTCAGAGGAACACTGTTCAGCTTTTGCAGTAAATTCACAACACAGTTTTACAGTGTAGCTTTGCGAGATGAAAGCATATCATCATTCATCACTGCGCCACATTACGGAGTGGATCATTGAGCTCCAGCACTGACAAATGAGCGGGCACACCAACACACACCACACCGCTTGACAAAACTTCAGTCAACGCTGAAGACAGAGAAGATAACTCAGTTCATACACAGATTTTAATTTGCTAGATTTACGTGTGTGCAAAGTCTAGCAAATTATCATCCATCTATCCATCTATCTATCTATCTATAATCTTCCTTTTTAGGTTTTCGGGTCGACCCATGAAAGAGTAATGACAGACTGTACTGTATCTCTTCTTTCTTGAACAAATGCAACAAACCTGCTGTGCTTTATGATAAACTAGGTTAGTTGTTTAAAAAAAAAAAAAAAAAGAGTGGCACAAAAATTGTGCATGATAATTATTCACATTTGTATGCTTGACATTGATTTCTTCAGTGTTTCTTTGCAACAACAATTACACCACATACAACTTGTTGCGGCTGCCTTCTGGAACACTTGCATGTAATGATCAAAGCCTAAATGGAACATTCTTCCTCTCGTAAATGGAGATCATTTTTTGAGGTTTGGAATCGAGGCTGCACTCTCCTGTTTACAGAATTACACACTTATGGAAGGACTGTACCTTACATTTTTCTTTGATCACACCTGCAGTAATTGGATGACCGCTCCTCCACATAACATAATTTTGGTCTATCTATGTGGACAGAAAATTTAGCATATGTATTATTGCAATGTATTGCAGGTTGTAGTTGCAAGGTAGGAAAAAAAGATCCTGGTGGAAGAAGCAGTATGTGCAGCAGAATGCGGCTGCAACACTGCTACTCCTTATCTTTTCATAATTCAGCAAACTGAAGATTACAACTGTCTGTTCCCGTCCATCTCTCATCTTTTCCTTGATCTCTCCCTGTCTGTTGTAGATACTGTCCCCGTACCCGTCCTTCCCTCATAGCGCTTTTGAGCAGGGCGAGGAGGAACATATCCAGCCTCAGCACTCTCTTTGCATGTTTTCTGTCTAATTTTCCTAGTTACATTCAACCTGATAAGCATAAAAAAAAAGCATTAAAAAAACCTGTTAATTTTCCACTTCCTGTCCCCTTTACTGCTGTAATTTGAGGGAACCGTGATCTTAAATGTAAACCCTCCATTATCATGAAGAAACCTCAGTGTATTTACAATAAGTCAAATAATCCAGGTCTCATCATTTCCTTATTTCTCTTAAATTATCTCTTCTAGGCACTGCAATAGCAACTTTATTTTTATTTTTATGTGTGCACCATGAAATCAAGCCTGTCTTTAAATTATTTAATAAATAATCAAGCAGGAGCTTTAAAAGGCAGAATTATTAAGAGGTTGTTAGAGTTTATAGAAAGCCTTCTGTTTCTGCTCAGAGCAGCTAATAAAACCTCATCGTGATGTAATTTGGACTGTGACAGTCCCCACTTCTGTGGAAGTGCAATCACGCTGCTCCTGTCAATTAATGAATGAACCAGTGTTAACCGAGGGACGATCAGGGAATATCAGCGTCTCGCCGCTCGGCTTCTGCATTTTTCTGGCTGACGTGACGGAAAAAACTGAAAACATCTTAATTTGTCATCATTTCAAGATGTGGATTGCGAGAAACAGCTGCTCGGATCACAATGCCAGCAAGCCCCCCCCCCCCCCCCCCCCCTTCTGAGCAAGAAGCATTTTCACTTATTCAGGGCAACAGCCTCTTAACCATCTCAGAGGGACAATTGTACGCCCCCTTCCCTCGATTGCTGGGTCCTCGTCATGAGAACTCCTCCCCGCAGAGGGAGGCTGTGCTGGATGATGACGCATGCGCTGAAACGCTGTAAGTGTGGCTTTTTACCACAGGCTCCCTTTCCTGTCACACATGCAAGGATACAGTCATACATACTCAACGCAAAGCCCCAATGAGAAAGGTATTATTAGCAGCATCCAGCCCTGCAGCTACAACAAAATATAGGACTCTTCGGTTTTACTGGGTAGGACAATAGAAACTCAAACAGAGGAGATTCTACGGAACATTTCCGTAAGCTTCTGTATTTGTCTGTGTTTCTGACGAAGATCATGAATCTCATTCTCCCACAGCCTTTGTAAATCCAAAGCTGGCACAAATGCATCCACAAACTCAAATGTGCTGAATGTGAGTAAGTGTCTCCATCAGGGCCGTGACATTACAATGTTGCAGAGTGTAAGAGCGATCACAATGAACGACGCATCTGCTGCCTACACACAATCACAAAATCTCTTCACAGAGTGGATATCTGCAGCACCTGCAGGAAGCAGGGAACGTGTCCACCAGTCCATCCAATATTTGCTTCTTCTTTTTTATTTTTTTATGCGAGTGTTCAGAGTGTAGAAGAAAAAATCAAATTAAGAAGTCAAAAAAACAAAAGAAAAAGCTCCAATTTACAAACACATCGAGCTCTGATGGAAAATGTATCATCACTCAATGAAGGTTTCAGAGTCCAAATGATGAAGTTGTGATTGAATGATCAGCTCAAGTGTAGCCCAGTATATTAATTAGATATGCCTCCAAATAACAGTGTAAGCTGTTCCATCAAATTATTACTCCACTTTCTGATCCTACAAAAACACCTGAATATACACATCAATGTATTATTGCCAAAATTCACCAAGATAAACTAATCAATCTCTGTCTGCATGGGGGTGTGTGTGTGTGTGTGTTTCGAGAAGCTTTTCTCAATGCAGAAATGATGGAAGTGTGATAATGAATAACACCAAAATAACACCAAAAAGTTTAAAAAGTACTGATAAAAGAAGCCGTAATGTTTGAGCTTATCATTACTATGTCTTTAGTAACTTTGCCTCTGGGCCCATTTAATACCCAGTTTCCCTTTTATCTCATCCTCGAACAGGATAACGTTTTTCAACACGATAATATGAGAAGCAACATTTTCTTTTTTTAGGTAGGATTACATCTGCGGCACATCCCCACAGGGCTTATTTAAACAGTATTACATCACTGAGGGCTTTTGCATAACCATGTATAATCAGTACATGTGTGCAGTTAAAATTTACTGTTTGAGCCTTGACGTTAGTCAAAACAAATTCTGCTATTTCAGGATGTTTGCTACAAAGTGCCAGATCCAGGATCCGGGTTTTCCTGAGGTAACAATAATGTGAGCAACACAATTTTTTGGTGTCAAATTATACGGGATGTCATACCCGAGCCACTCTGAGAAAAATACCTAAAAGCATGATTCAAAAGGCCTGCAAAAATGATAGTCTTTGCTCAAGCTTAAAGTGGCCCTGAGCATTCACACAAACAGGAACCTGCTGGAAAGAACTTCCATCTGTTTGCACAACAGCTTGTTTTGGCTGCCTTAGTGTGGAGTGCAAAAAAGCACTGCAGGAAAGTTTAGTTGCAAATCACACAAAAAAAAATATTCTAATGTTTGACAGTGTTGTGCACAAGAGCGGAATATGTATTTTCAGCTACCTCGCACCCACTGCACTCTGGCTGTTGATTCAGGATCCCGAAGGACAGCCAGAACATATATATATGTATACTGTATACTGTATATACCGGTAATGGGTTTTTCATTCCAAATGCCATCCTGCTGGATATTGAATCAATTCATAGGTGAAAATTGCTATTAAAAAATATGTTGTTTTGAACAATCTATTTGCTGCTTTCCAGCAAACAGATTGTGGTGTTACTTCAACATTTTATCACTTTCAAATTAGCAATATTATGTGTTGAGACTTTGACCTGATAGAGGTCAGCAGTTCATTCTGAAGGAAAAATAAATGGATTTTAAAGCCAAATTTTTCATTCCAGCATTTAAACCAAACCTCAAGAACCTTATGTCCAACCATCCTACTACTTTTTGTCAAACTGTAGAAAACTGTACTTACAAATGGGCAAATCTGGGGATCGAACCACTGTGATGTGTGAAAAAGGAGCGGGGTGGCAATCCTTTGAAACCTGACAACGTTCTATTAACTGTATGTAATAAGCACAAGTGCTCATTGTGGTTTATTAATATAACTGAAGTAAGATAGACATATTTACACTGACAAATGTTTCCTAGGGCGGGGAGGTTATTCCACCACAATTTCTGCTCATGCATAAACGTCCATGCCAATGTTGACGGCACTTAGTTAATTAGATATTTCAGTACCCTATTTTGCTTCTCAGAACTACATTTTTCTGCTTTATTACCTTATTAATCATCTCACAATCCCTGAGACTGAGCAGTAAGCCAGCGTTCTGATATCCAAGTTTAGAAGCGCTGTACAAAAATCATTTATCATCCCAAGTAATCTTAATTGGGCATGAAAACAATCTCAGTGGTCGGAGCCCTCGTGCAATGTTCATTTCCTTCAGGGAATAATTATTCAGATCAATCAAACCGCGTGTCTGATGTAATCTTCCCTAGTCACACTTTTTTTTTATACCTTGTTTGGAGTTTTATCACCAACTTGTAGCACATTTTGTTTCTACACTGTGTGAAATAATATAAGCCTGCAGGAAATGGGATGGAATTGAAAAAGGTAAGGATGGGGCATTGTGTCACTCCCGTACTATTCATGGCGCGTCGCTACAGAGAGAGAGAGAGAGGCTGAAGTCTAGTTTCATGCATGGCTACAGCAACACAAAGTTGGACTGGAGAGAGAGAGAGAGAGATTATGTTTAAATAATAAATTTTTGAACACCCTTCAGCTGTAATTTGAGAATTTGTTAGCAGCTGGTTGTCGCTAACCCTTTACAAACCAAAGAAAACCCCCATCAAGCCCAACTAGCAGTGTGGCGCCCCCCAGCTTGAATTTTTATTTGGTTAAAAAACTATGTATTACAGTCTTGTTGTTTTTTGTTTTGAGAACAAATTAATACCACATCCGTTTTTTTTTACCACTTTCTGTGGTCATGTGCCTGCAATTTTAGAAATATTTGTGGCGTTCCACTGCACAGACAGCTCATTATATAACGCAACTGTCTTTCCAGCAATTCAATACTTCTTCACTGAGCCTTAATGGCTCGACCAATGGCTGCCTCAAGCTGCCCCTGCATATTTCACAATACAAGCCTTGAAACCAAAAGCAATTTTCTCTTCAGAAATTCACCAAATAGCTGTTTGCCAGTAAATTGTGTAATTATCATATGTGCAACTATTGAACAGCACTATCTATATTTTATGGACTCATTTCTGCATTGATCTTTTTGTCGCATGATTACTCTTACACTGCCGTTTTTGCAAGAGGTTTTTTTTACCCCACTCTTTTCACATTAATTTTAATTTCACAAGACTGTGTTGCTTTCACGACATATATTTGAATTATTAACGTGCATTTCAGTGGGGAACAGAGACATTTGTGGAGATCACATATTTTTGAATGATGCCCTGAGGCATATTGTTCATTTGTTAGAATTAAGCGACAGCCACAGCCACCCACGGAGGCCAGTCTTTTCGTAGAACAGAATATTGCAGCCTAAAGTTGCTTTACTACTTAGAGTGACCCCACTTTGTTCTAAAAGTTTATATTATTGCCTTTTTTTGTGAACATGGAATTTCCTGTTCTCTTTTTGAGCTCTCACCATCATTTAGACCATACTTTTTTGTCTTTATTTGTCATAAATAACCCTTGATTATGTTGCTGTCTCTGTGCTGTGATGAGGTCTGCAACCTGACTGTAATTCTTGTAAGAATTCACACGACTGCTTTCTCTAAAATCTTAGACAGAAATGGAAGGTTAGAAATTGGCCTAGAGTTAGCTAATACATCAGGATCCATTGTTGTTTTTTTGAGAAGTGGTTTAGATAGGATTCATTAACCCATTAATGTCTATTCATATAAATAAAATGAAAATATGCATCACTTTCAAGAGGTAATAATACTTTTTTTCAGAACATGAAGATGTTGACTCATACCATAGCTTATAAATATATTTATATTTCCCGGCTATGTAACAAAAACAATATTCCTTCTCCCGTGCTCCAAGTGACTGCTGGTGCTGATGGCGAGTCCTTGGTTGGTTAATGTTACCAGACATGCAGCATTATTATTTGTCATTATTTTCAAGTGTTCCAGATTTAATGCCGACTAAAATGAGAATCCCCGACTTTAACATCCTGTAAAAACTAATGATGTGACCCTTTAAGAGGTTAGCCACTGTGAACTTTACAGGGCATTAACACAAGGTGTGTGGATGCTGACAAAACACAAAGCCACAACAAGCGGAGCCGTTTAAATAGCACAGTTCTGCATTTGCAGGATGATCTGAGTTTCCGAAATGCACACGACTGCTGGAAAGGATGCCAACCTTGTGCTGAAACGGCAGAAATAGAACACTATGATTCTCAGTTCACCAAGGTGTAGGGGTTCACTGGGGAATTGGTATGTTTCTTTTTTGTTTTCTTAAAGATATTTGTTAGTGTGGCCATTTTCAAGACATTTTTTTTCCCAAGCACAAAAGTTTCTTTTGTGATCTTTTCTCAAAGACTATATATATATATTTGTGGATTAGTTTACGTAAATTGTATTCTAATTAACTGGTATCACTGGTGACAATGGTTTAATAATAATAATAATAATATGTTGGTCCAGCACAGATTACATTGTTGGGGAAATAATCCAGTGCCAATAAATGAATTTCCAGTGGTTGTAATGCACCTAAATTCTGGATGCCATCCACCATAAAATGGAGAAAGGCAGCCACTTTGTACTTTGTGTTTAATGTCCCACCAGTAGAGTAGTCTAGTTCATTGTTGGCTTTTTGGTTTATCCCGCTCACACTCACACTTTATCTCTCTCTGTCATGCATGCATGCACGAGCACACACGCGCACACACACACACACATACACGGGACATCAGCGCTCCCATTCTCATTAACACGTTTGGTTCATACAGTCACACGTTACTGTGGCATCCAAGATCATTTTGATGATAAATCCCTCTGTAAGAAATGAGAGTTACGGCTCCCGGAGTCTGACATGTCCCTGCCGACATGTGCAACGTCTTTCCTTGACGAAGGTGCACGTTTGAGCATTTAGCCACGCTCCAGTATGCGCCTATTGGATACATGTTGTCTTTTTTCTGATTGGTGACACTGAGCATGCTAATTATGTTGTCCATATTATGAGTCATTGAGACAGACTCTTTGCCACCGTATTGAGGCATAAAATAATGTTAGAATCAGAATCAGATCAGAAGTTGTTCATTGCCAGTCAATGAGGGTTCACAGACTAGGAATTTTTCTCGGCGAAGTCGTGCTACATGTAACAGTACACTACCGTTCAAAAGTTTGGGGTCACTTAGAAATTTCCTTATTTTTGAAAGAAAAGCACTGTTTTTTAATGTGGTAAACGACTATTCTAGCTGCAAATGTCTGGTTTTAGCACAACAACTACCTCTTCAGCAGTCTCTCCTGGAAGAGTGCTACTTGCCACACTAGTCCTCTTGCTCCAAGGGGGAAACTAAGGGCTCTCTATGCATTTGCAGTACACGGACCCTGTTGGTGACTACTACTATTTTTCCAGACATTAAAGTAGTAGCACACACAGAAATGAAAATTTCTCATAAATATTTTGAAGAATCATCTGGCTTGACTCAAACAACCAAATTTTAATCTGCATCAAATGCTCTTCTGGCCCAATTATGTATGAAATTTGCTTTGAACAGTTGTGCCCGATACATTAAGCCAGATGACTAAATCAAGGTGGGATACATACATCCTTAAATGCACAACCCAAGTGATGCCTTGGTCAAACTTTGTAAACATATTTTGGGAACCTTTGGGCCATATATAAAAAAATAATTAGAGTGCAACATTGGACCTTTAAGTAATTCTTAAAAAAAATACTACCGGTAAATACCAAAACCTGTAAAAATAACTGTTGAAACGAAAATTGTTTAAACTTTACTCCAACCATGCACCTCTGTGCAGAACAAAACCCTGTTACTCACTTAATATTAATCAGCTAAATTAAGCTAATATTTTACAAGCAAGAGGGTAGGGTGCTAAACAGATTACTCTTATTTACACTGTGACAATTTCATGGCCGTCGCTGGTTTGATATATGGCCTCCAGAACCAGCGCTGATTAATGAGTCCAGTTTATGTAATGCGGCTGACTCCATCAGATTTCTCAATATGCTAAAGTGAATAAGAGAACCTTGTCTTCCCCCTTGAAATGCAACGTCGAGTGTTTCCCGCAGCGTCTCGGTTGGATATCAGGCCACAGAGAGGAATGCACTTGCTCGCCCGTACATTTCAACGAATCCCATAAAACAAATATCATTTGGAATGTGATTGTTTTTAGTGTTACAGGTTTGCTGCATCAACAGCCAGATGTAGCACGGGCCATCAGAAAGCAATAAACTGCACTTTACACTCACCAACAACTCAACAGGGTCAAAATCAATTACTTAAGATGCTGCATATACGTAAAGTAGAACGCTGTGATAAAACAATGGATTGTCTGAGAGACTTGAGCCGACTGGTTTCTCTTTCAACTCTAATAAAATTAGAGCGGAACAATATATATCCAAGCAAAATAAAAAAATTAAATGTAATAGAATGAGTTTATATATATATTTAATTATACATGTCTTATTGATGAAAAACAACAACAACAACTATTTAGCAGCCAAAGGCCAAAATCCTGTCGAGTAGAAATAATGGAATAATAAAATTGCTTATAACAATTCTATCAAGCTTAATTAAATTTGAATGCATTGTATTATGCCGCATGGTGAGAGACCTGAAGTGACTTTAAATTAGTGGATGAGTAAACATGTATTTTCCATATAGAGATGTTTGCTGACTGCGTCCGAAAAACAGATCACAAAACTAATTTCAGTAGTCATTAAATATAAAAAAGTAAAAAAGGTATTATAAATTTTTATACCCCACTCCAAAATGTGTCTGAGATGGCCTTGGCGTCAGAATATCAGCATAGAAAACCCAGCGGGAGGAGTTGACAAGACAAATAGCCGAACTCTGGGGCCCCTGAAGACATGGGGGGAAAGAGAGTGATCTTGCACTGGCACAGTCTTATTGCTCAGCTCACAGTAGGGAGGGCAATATGATGACGTGTGTCAAGATGTCAGAGGTTTTCTGCAGATTTTCCACCAGTATGAGGTGTGTGGTTTTATTAAGCCATTGTGTGCGCTTTATTGAAAACCAACATGGCTGCTGTACCAGAGTAGAGGATGTAGATTATTTGATTTTTAATTCAGCACCTTTATGTTTAATGTATCGTTTTCAGTCAAATAAATCAAAGAACCCAATGAAATTATTTTACCAATACATATTTTATTGATTCCCTGCATAACGCTAGGATGTTTAAACAGGGCAGAGGATATGTGGTCACACTTGAGTTGACACTCTTATGTCCTTAGGGAAGGTGGCCTTTCTGATTTTGTGTTGGATTTGCAGGTGTCTGTATGCTTGTAAAAGATGGACACGTCTGTTGTTAATCTTACATGTGCTGCCACTGCACTTGTTGTTGCGTTAGGTCTGAAGCATGGGGAAAGAAGATTAAATGGTCGACCACTCTCTCGAAGACACAGTCCTGAGCGGCAATGCACACATTTTTTATTATAAAGTAGGTCATAATTAGTTATACACTCAAATTTATTCATTCTTTTAAATTATTTTAAACCAAATGTCATAAAAGTTTGAGGAAGGAACGTAGTAAAGAGCAAAAGCAGAGAGGCCCAAACTGGTGTGAGCGAGTCAGATTGTTGTTCAGCATCTGTTCCTTACACGTTCAACGATGTGTTAAATGAGCATATTTGTGTTATTATATCCATGCAGTTTGCTTTCCATCTGTTTCTCTTCATTGCTACCCCGGAAATCTCTGAACGCTGTCATTGCAAAGTTTGCATTTTCAGCACGAAGCGGTGCAGTGTACCCGGAGGCAAAACGTTGCTCTTGTTGTCAATATTTCTGCATTCATATTGATGCCCTCAGCACTAATATTAATCTAAGAACATATTTAATGGATTTAAAAAAGAAGTGTGTGGAGTGCATTTCAACAAGGGCAAGGGCACTAATCGGGGAGATATATCACTCTTGAAATGCATGCTTGGAGTGGCACATCGCCATGTGAAAGGAGACGACTGAAGGAAGTGACTCATGTTGTTGCTACCATTTCTTTTTTGGCTGGAGTTCAAGCACCGCCCATCAATTTACCTGTTAGAGAAGTCAAAGAGAACAACCCAGTAACAACAGGCTAAAGGCCGTCAAAGACAAAGAGGAAGCATGTAGCACGCCGATTATTAAATGTTAACGGTATTCAGGTAAAACTCCGACCCCATTTTTTGCAGTGTTATGTCACTGCGATTAAAAGATTAACACATCTCAATTATTGTTCATTAAAGCAGTCTTTAACTGCTCACATGATTTTTGAGGGCTTCTTCTATATACCGTACTCATTAAATCCTTATAGCCATTGGAAATCTTCCTTTCCCCGTATTGTCTCCGGTTTCAAGGAAGCATCCCTGCAGGGCTCTGTCAAGCCCCCCCACCCCCCAAGGGTGGCTTCTATGCTGTGAGTCAAACACATGAATGGTTTGCACATTTATGTGAAAGTGGATGTGCATGCATGCGTTTATACATGGCTCTTCCCTATTAGACATTCCTAACTTCACTTTAGCTTATTGCAGCCCCCCCCCCCCCCCGCCCAGCACTCTAATTGGCTGGCAACCATCCACAGATTTCAATGTGGCGAAATAATATACTTGATTCTCATAATCAAACATGAATAAGTACTTTATCTGTAGTTTTATTTCTTTGGTCTTGTGGTTTATGCTCCAGTCTTTGTTTGCCACAGCGTGAACACACGGCAGGTCTTATGGATCGTATATCTATATTTTCCAGCCAGTTAGCGCTTTCCAAATGGCATTATGCTTGTGGCTTTAGCTAGTAGAGGCGCATTAGTGACAGTTGCATAGTGGAGTTTTATATGTGCTGCATTAGACTAATGAGGCAGCAAAAAAACACCCATCTATTTTCAATCAATTATTACTGCTCATTGACCACTCGTTTGCGAGCACTGCAGGTCATAATGCCTTGAGCTGTGAAAGAAGATTCCGTTTTTTTTAATTCTAATTTCATCCCAACACTGATAGGTACTTGCTAAGGTTTATTGAAATGAATGTCCCTCAAATCAAGACACTGACAGTTCAGGGGCACAACAGTAGAGGATGAAGTCCCTGACACATTTTTCTACCAGCACTATCCGAATAACCTTTAATTGTCTCCCACACTCCTACGAGATGTTAAGAACATGGATTATTCCTTGAACTGGTGTCTTAATTTGAAGCTTCAGTAGAGTCCATGCAGTACAAAGCTGCAGACATTACATTACATTACTGTAACTCATCAGTCCTGCTTCTCATAGAACTTCCTGTTTCTGTGATGCCATTGCAAGTCCTCAATTCTAATAACCAGTGCACATTCCAATTGATCAGATCCACTTGTTACTAACTACTACTGCTGTGTACATGTACAACAACAATGTTCTTCAGGCTGGTTGTAGGGTGGTACAGGAGCTGGCAAATGACAGTGAGCATTTGTCCTTGAGGGAAAAATCAAGGACAAAAAAACCCGACACTCCCCCCCAATATTTTAACTTTCAGGATGCATCTTGCCAACTGTTGGCTTGTATCTGGACACTATATTAGCCGTGACGTTTCTGCTGCCTGAGGCACAGCAGATTCTTTGTTGCCGGGCAACATAAGACATCTGAGACACTGAAGAGTATCAGTAGTCCAGAGCTACTGGTACTGGAAGAATATCTGAGATGCAAGTAGACATACATTACAGTGCTTCAATGGTTCTGCACATTATGAAAACAAGAACAATGTGAAGTACAGTAATCCTTTGGCATATGAGTAGAATTTGTTCCTGGACTGAGCTCCGCAACTCAATTCGCTCTTATATCCAATCCATTTTTCCAACATAAAATAATAGGGAAAAATGGATCCGTTCCGGCCGTCTAAAAACACTCAAATCAACGCTAATAACACCAGAAAAAAAGTTTTAATTCTATAATAAATGATATACAGTATTACTGTAATATAAAATGTAGTTTTATTTTGAGTTTTACCTTCGAGACAGACGATGGCGGTGACAGCGGTCTGCAGGGACGAGGGAGGGGGAGAGAGAGGGTTGGGCGTTACATAACACTTTATACTGTAAATGTACTTTACACGTACATAAAATCAGACATAATAGTTCTGCCTTTGGAAGACTGTGTTCTTGATAGCATCCTTCTGTTTGAGGATTGTACATATCATCTATGTACTCCGCTCGTACTGCCGTGCCAAATCACTTACGTTCATGTTAATCAATTATTTCATGCTTCATCTCCATCGTCATCATGCGTCTTTTATTGTCGCTGCGTCCTTGCCACTTGCTTTCTTTGGACCCATCACATATTTTTATAATATTATTAAAAAATATATATTCACAAATACAGGCAAAATCACTTAACGAGTGAAGCTAGGAGCGCCTGTAGCCCTCGGTCATCTGGTGTCAGCATCTGGAAACGTGCTCATATCGCAAATTTATACTCAAAGCAAAATATAGCGAGTAGGCTGGCTCATGTCTCAGAACCCTCGTAAGTCAAAGCATTATTATATTAATGGGGAGTTGTTAGGCCTAAGAACTCCGCATGCAGGTCAACTACGCAGGCAATTGTTCTGTGTCATTTATCTATCTTGCAAATGTACAAATTCATGTTACCTCACCAGGCTATCAATGCCTGGACATGATGCTGATCCATTGCCGACTGATTATAGTTTAATGCTAATAACATTATCGTGAAATGAATTGGGTACAGTTCATTATTTACCTCATACGTGTTCCACGACATTACACAATAGGATGTGTAATTGTGCGTGCATGCCTCTTCAGACACTTGTGTGCTTCACTGTGTGTGTGTGTGTGTGTGTGTGTGTGTGCACGTGTGCACGTGTTTGGAGCCCATCCTGAGCTTTTGCATCTTGCTGTTTGTGTGCTCTGTTGACTCACATTGACTTGACAAGTACAATAAAGATTTGTTTGATGCTATTTAAGTAAAACTTCTTCTCAAGGCATTGCACATCTTGAGTTTTTTGTCACAGAGATCCGCCTCACTTTGACAACAATATCAATCTTGCAAAACTCCCAACAGTTGAGTTATGAAGGCAATTGGAATTTATCTGTGGCTAAGCTTCAAATTGGCTCTTTTTTCACAAAACGACAGCACTACGCTATATGGCATGCAATAAAAATAAGCTATGATAAAAAAAAAAACATAAGAGCACAAAAATGCATCAAGAGTGGATCAGCAAGAAGGAAAGACCCAACACATCCAATATCCAATATTGAGACAAGAATAGGCAATTGATAAAATGTTTCACTAAATTATTTCATGTTTAATTGATATTTTCAAAGCGGCGTAGTGTAATAGTTGGCTGTACAGGCTACCATTTAATCTCTGTGAAGCACTAGGGAAGGGCACGCCAGCCTTCTAAGCCATCTCGACACAAGGGATTTCATCATTTTCTTAATTGCTTACCCAAATTAGTTTTGCTGGCACTATCACAGCCCCATTGTCCTGTTATCAAATCGCTGGCCAATGTAATGAACGTCACATTGTAACCACCGCCTCTGTAACTGGCACAGACCAGCTGTTTAATATTTTGTTTTGTCGTCCTTGCAGAATGAGTATACGTGTCCACGTCCCCTACCTGGTAACTGGCTGGGAGACTTGCCTACCATCCATTAACTCCAGAACAGGAACTTGAGTGATAGAGGAAACTATGGTGCAACATGAACATGGGAAAGAGACGCACGCAGACAACCCATCAGGACCCTGCTCCCATTATTCACCCTCATGGATGCATTTGAAAAGGACCAGAAAGAGGACTCAATGGCGTCTTTTTCTTTTGGGCCCATCGCATTTGGTCTTCAGCTTTGACGCGGTCCATCACTTGCCATTGCTACACGAACACAGACACAGATGTTTGTAGGACTCCAGGCCTGTGGTGAAAAAGGGAGCATCAGGAGAAGACTTACGAGTTACGGATGGTTCTTACCAGCTTATTGTACGGACAATAACATCTTATTGTCTCTGTGAGGACATTGTGGTATTCTTTTAAATGAAAATGAATGACTGTACAAATTTAAAAGGCTTTAAAATACAAACTGAGCAATGAGTACTTGATGATGATGATGATGATGCGGTGACCAAGCGGCTCCGACTTCCCTGCTAACACAGCTGTGTATAATGTAAAGTGGGTTTCCATCATTTTTAATCCATATGAAGCATCACACTATCACTTTCAACACTTTTTACAGAATAGGATGCCTCACTGGAGCGGAACGTTCTGAAAGGAATTGCTGAGCCTCGGTGCCGTTACGAGGACTCAGGCGGATTTCAAGTCGGCAGCTGGGAGATTGTTTGAAGTCTACAAAAAGTGACGAGAGGAAAGCGAACTATCCTCCAGCCAATGACTGTTGGTCGAGTTGTTTTCTTTAGTTTTTACAAGTTGTTTCTAATTGCAATGACTATGAAGTTGACTTGAAGTTTGATTTGGAGGACAATAAATGGCGGTCAAAAGACGGAGGGGGTTGAGAAAAGAAAAAAGAAATATCCTCAAGGGTAAAATGTAATTTTATGCAGTTATAATGTTGTTAATGTTGTGCTTTATGAATACATGTTTCTGCCATTTTCAACAACAAATACCAAAGAGCCAAACAGAGCATTTTTTTGGCTTTAGGCTCTCATTGGTTGTAAGTGATCTAGAATTTGCTCTTTTGAACTAAAAAACGAAATGCAAAAGGCGATCTAAAACGTCCACGCGGCGCTCCGCTGCAGGATTGGCTTTTCACATGTGTGCAATATGTTTGTCTTTGTGAACAAACACTTTTACGACGACTGTGTCCATTAGGAAGAGCCCTTCTGAAAGATAACTTTGAGCACTGCTTACACTTAATGACTTGTGTTGAAACCATGCTTCACTTTCCTGAAAATAATCAGCCCCCCCTCCCCTGCTGATGTTGCCGTGCACTGTTTCACGTGTGCTTGTGTTTCATCCGTTCTGGATTATATTTGAATCTCAGTGAGATGTGAATTGTCTGTTTCAACCTTCAAACATCATGTTTCTTATTTGGGGGGGAAAAAAGTTCATTTTTCTTTCCGATTGTAAATTTGCTTTCCCCACTTGAATTTGTTGATATTTAGTAAGCAGATGTATTCTTTGTTCACTTTCAACAGTATGTTTTATAATGAAAGTTCCGACTTTATTGGTGAGAAATATGAATCTGTCCAATTAAAATATTCAAGCATTTTTTTGGGCTCAAGCTCTATTTGTGGATGAGACTTCTTCCTATACTGTCCACTGCGATGTAATGAGGCATGCCTTGCTCCATGTCTCCTTTAACATGTGTTGGAATCCCTCCCATTCTCCACAGATCTGTATTGAGGATGTGTCACGTCAAAATTAACCTCATTACTGTAAACTGCCGAGCATTGATCGCACTTCGACCATTCGGTTCACTGTGTCTGTCAGTGTGGGCCCCACCAGCCCTTGAATTACACTTCTTGTGTAACGTGTTGAACATCCCAAGAGGGGGGTCCCTGCCTGGAGATTTCACTCCATGTTTGCTGCTCATGGGACACGTCAAGCTGTCAGCTCAAAGATCCAGATGGCCCATTTGCCTGTGGTATTGTATTTTCCCACAACATGTCATATCAGTCAATGTCAGTAGTTTATCTCTTTTCTCCAAATGACAGCGATATATTTTCCTTTTTTTCCTTATGGTTATAAACGTCTAACTGCCAGACTAGAATGCCTATAATATTGGATATCTGATTAAAGGAAGAAAAAAAAACCCACACACACAAAAATATTTCTAAATAGCAACTCGAGGTGCTCTTTTATTGAATGCATGAACAAATTTGCATGCGTGTGTGAAACGAACCGCTACTACCACATCACACGTAACTTTCAGCACGAGAAGATGTGTGCCCTGCACAAGTCTCTTTAGTGTATTGGGATTTCTAAATTTATAATGAACTCATTACAGCCAAAAGCAACTTGCATAATAATTTAAACTAGAAAACCACTCGAAGAGCGCAGACCTCCACCAAGCAGCTCATCCCCCTCCTAATTGGATTTACAATGTCCACATGGTGATCTGGATCATCATCAACACGTTCTAAATTGATTTTGGTGTCTTTATACACCAACCATGAAAAGGAAAAGTTAATTGGAGTTAATTTTTTTAACTGATATTTGAATCTATAAATGAGTTTTCAATGTTAATTTTTTTTTTTTACTGTCCTCATTATGGATCAGATTCAGAAGACATGTTGCATGATGATTTGCACATTGAACCTCTTTATGACTGTGATATTTAGTGAGTTAATTCAATGCATATTTTACAAGATATGATTTTTGGAAAAAGCCTCCATTATAAGTAAATGGAAAAATCCAGACTTTTTTTAAAAATCCAGACTGATACGCATCACTCTCAAGATTGAATGGGATCCAAGTTAGCCCATTTTCAGAATTTTTTTCACCAAGATCCATCCAGCAGTTTGTGTTGTGCATGTGTGTTTGAACAGAGAACCAGACTGGTTTATGGTCACAAATATTGATTATGCTGCACTGCAGTGTATTAATTTTTAAAGTTGCTGCAATCGCTTAAGGCTAGCTCTACAACAGGTGTTTGCAAAAGCTCCAATAGCGTAATTACAGCAATATTATATTACTGTATACATATAACTGGGAAAACATATATATTTGATATGTAAAAAGAATATGTGGAAAATGTTCTTTAGAACAAAACTCGCGGTTTAGAGGACTGCATTGAAAGATAATTATCTGTTTATTCTTATTTATGTAATCTATTACCATACTGACATAATGGGATTTATTGAGCAGACTGTCTTCTTTCCTGAGTCTCACAATATTTCTTCTGTCATGATATGAATTTATAATAAATGACAAGCTGCTGGAAATTATACCAATACCAAAATTATAAAGCCTGAATCACGCATGCATGAGAATGAGCCATAACCTTGTTTAGAGTTTAATAATGGAGGAATTTAAAAGTACATATTTGTTGATGTTTTGCGGCTGTGACACAACAAAGCAGTGCAGCGTACTTGTTATAATATCATTCCATAGTAATCATGCATTTGCCATCAAACTGAAGAGCTGAATGGTGAACAATGACAAAGCATCAAATAACAAGGAAAGCTCCGAATCCCCCAGATGGCACATTACTGCATCCGTGCCTGGAGCTGAAATACGGTAAAAAGGAATCTCTAAGCACGGCTGCGTCTCTGAAATAGCACACCCACCATCCCCTCAACCCTTTCTCTCAATGGGGTTAAGCGAAGAAAAACTCATCTTTATTATACACATACAACTTTAAACACATTTCAAAAATATTACTGACCAAACAGTGCAAAGAAAATGATGAGCAGTTAATCTTGGTCCAGCCTGGACAAGCTTAGATGAAACCAGGGAGAGCAGAGCAAGCTACTGAGAGCAAAGACAAATAGCAAGCCTTGGCACCAACAGACTACCATGCCGTGATCTGTGGCCGTTTGAGATTCTCCCCAGCAGAGACATGGGGACTGACGAAAAACACTTTCAATCAACTGTGTAATCAAGTGATAGTGATTAAATCGCTTTCTCTGGGATTGTCATTGTGCGACTGCTTCATCCCTCTCATGCTCATTCGAGTGTCTGTTGGTGGTTTTGTGGGCGAACAAACGTGCGTGGACCTGCTCCAAGACAAGGTTGTATGGCTCTCTGAGAAACATGGTGTACATTATTAAAGCTAGTTCTTTTTGCCTATTTTATGATCACAATATAAATATCAAAGGCAACAAAAAAACAAGATGCTGCGACTGCATATCTCCAGCTGATAGTTACAGACCAAAAGACAAATGGCAACATATGCAAATGACTAGAAAAATAAAAGCTTTGGCATTTTCTTTCAGTTTTATTCCAAATGCACAAGCCTTCAAAAAAAATGAGGATTTTTATGTTAATCTTCTATCCAGAAAATGTAATGGAAAAATGTTTTCCTAATCTCTTTAATGTATATTAAATTGAATCTGAAATGTTCGTATTCATAATGCTGAAAACAACAAGAATGAAATGAGAATCACGTATAAAGCAACAACGTACATCGCAGGATTGTTATTTTTGAAATACATAATGCATGGTTCCTGAAAACACATTTGCCAGGTAAATTTTAGCTTTCAGCAATGCATTCTGATTATGGGCCAACAACAAAGCTGCACTGATCATCACGGTTGTCGTGACCACAAACTTGCCAATAGATGGATAAGAGAGTTTGTGTAATTGTGCTTGTTGGAGCGGAGTCATGACTGTTTCTCCATGCTGCATGGCCTCCTGCTCCTCCTTGCTCAGAGCCATCGGGCAGAGTTCAGCCAGTACTTCCAGAGCTGCTCGCTGACCAGCTTGTACTGCACCGCTCATGTATCCACACCACTGTGTGGCTGTTTCGGTGCCTGCCCAATGGATCCTGGAAATCAGATGGTAAATGGTAAATGGACTGCACTTATCTAACACGTTCTACACTTTTGCGGTGCCCAAAGCGCTTCACAATTAAGCCTCAACATTAAGTGTGTGATCCCCATTCACACACTCATTCACACTTCAGTGGGAGACTGCTGCCATGCAAGGCACTCACGGACCCACTGGGAGCAATTTGGGGTTCAGTGTCTTGCCCAAGGACACTTCGACATGTTGACAGTCAGAGCTGGGATTTGAACCCCCGGCCTACTGATCAACGGCCGACCCACTCTAGTTCCACCACAGCCATGTCTAAACTGAGATAGGGTCTTTTTTAATCTGGCACTACAAGAAATAAAAGTGAGTGGCTTCTCAGACTGGGCTTAGAAAGACTATCCCATAGAAAGGTATAAATGGTTGTGAAAGTAACATCTTATCCTGTTTATTGTCACCTGAGACTGGAGACAATCCCAGCTGACGTTGGGTGAGCCAGTTTATCACAGGGCCACACAAAAAACTAACAGACAATCACACATGAGTGCTACGAGTGCTTTACGAGTTTTGAAACGGACACAAACAGATGCATTGAAAGGCCGCTCTAAAATTTTACCGGGACAAAATCTAGACCAAGAATCATTTTCATATATTTTTTCATCAAGATCCATCAAGTAGTTTATTTGCAATCCTGCTAGCAGACAAACAAACTGTCAAACAAATAAACAAACAAACAAAAGTATAATCTCCTTGGTGGAGGTAACTATAAAAGATAATCTTTGTATTTTGTATATGGTTAGCATTTTCAGCCAGGCCTCCAAACTATCTGAGCTGTATGTGAGATTATTTTCATGAGGATCTTATAAACAGACCAACTGTTGTCTTTGAATTAAATCCTTTTTGAACTTATAATATAACATGCAGGGCAGCATGCTGGCGCAGTGAAATGCTCTGTTGCCTCAAAGCAAGAAGGTCCTGGGTTTGATTCCACCTGGGACCTTTCCCTGCAGAGTTTGCGTGTATTCTCCAAAAACATTCAACTTAAGTGAATTGGTCATACCGAAATTGTTCGTAGGAGTGTGAGTGTGAATTGGGGTCTATCTATGTGACTCTGTGCTGAGCTGGCGACTTATCCAGAGTATACCCCAACTCTTGCCCGTAGTCAGCTGGGATAGGCTCCTGCATAAACGGCTGAAGACGAGATGATTAAAGTCATCCCAAGAAGATGAATGAATATGGGATAATCTTCTGTTGCCCACCTCCTGAGACGAGTCCATGAAAAGCAGCATTGAATAGCCCGGATCACACGTATGTGCTGAGAGCAGTTACGCAGTACATGTTACACATATTTATGGAGGACCCAATCTTACTAAGATAAGCAATTACGATAATGTATTAATGTACTGGTTCCATGAATTCTACCTGCAGCATCTTATTCTATTCAGCACTAACAAAAGCAGCAAAATAGCCCAAACCTTGTGAGTGCTTACGAGGAGGTCTTACATTTTAGGAAATGGCATCAAATAATCAAAATGCTCAAGTTAAATTCTATAATTCCACATCAATTATGTGTATTATGTGTTTGTTGAATTTGCCCGAGGACTTGTAGTAACAATAGGCCTTCCACCTCTTTGTTGGGAGGATTTGCAATGTAGTAAATACTTTTTATTGATTTATCCCTCGGAGGGCAATTTGGCTTACAGTCTAACCGTAGTCTGCTGCTGGTCGCTGCTTCCGCAGGCACTAAGGCAATGTGGGTGAAGTGCCTTGCCTAAGGACACAACAACAGTGCACACATGTGCCTGAGCCAGGAATCAAACCGCCAACCTCTCGATCACTGTACGACCCTCTCAACCACTGCGCCACCATCGCCCCCTGTGTACTTTATCCTCCTGAGACCCAGCCCGCTGACATGCATCCTCTGTAGTGGACATGCCTGCGGGCTGGGTCTCAGGAGGATATAGCTGCAACAGCACTTGACAAACCTCAATGTCATTGAGACGTGCTTTAAACAAATGATAATGCAAAAGTAAAGGCATGCTTTGTCAAGTATCAAGGTTCAAGGTTACTTTATTTGTACCCAGAGGTAGACTTGATTTGCTGTGAGATAAGTTAAAACATCCAATATCCATTTAAAACCAGCAAACATACATATAAAACTTATACAAACTGTTAAAAGTGTTCAAATAATATTTCATCAGCCCCAGTAACCAATATGTCATAAAAAATAAAATAAAGTTTGCAAACCACAATAATAAGAAATATCAACACCACAAGATTTAGACTATGATTGAAATTAAACCAGATAAAAAGATGAAGGATTAAAATACAAGTATGGTTCTGAAACATATTATGTGTGTGTGTGTGTGTGGGGGGGATAGAAAGAAATCAATAAACACAACCATTATGGCAGCTTGCATAGCAGGTGGCAGGAAACAGTATAATTAACAGCAGGATTACCATGAGTGAAATTAGAGCTTGTCAGGCCTTGATGAAACTTGATTGGTGTCTTGTTCAAACTGTTGATTGATCAACTGTCATGAACCATCGCCCTCAAACATGGATCTGCTAGCTAGTGTATTAGTCATACAACTAAATAAACAATAGTAAAGTAAAAAGTAAAATCCTTCAGAACATAATAACTGTTCTCCTGCATTCAACCAAATGGTGGGCTGAGCAGAGGAAATGGACCAGAATGAAAGTCATCCACATTGTCTTATTAAGCATTATTAGAAACCACAGAAGGAACAAAGCTTTCTTTCTATGTTTGTTAAGAAACTAAATGTCTACTGTGGAGAATAATGCAGTGTGTCTGAAAATATCTTTATCCTGCTCCTTTTCAAATGGAGTACTTGATAGCGTATTAACTGTTTTAATTTAATTGTTTTTTTTGTTGTTGTTGTTTTTCTGAACATCCTTTGTTTTATTCCAAAATAAAATTGAATTATGGTACCCCTTCAGCAAATATGCATATGCAGCTCATCTGTTTTAAATATCTTTACTGTCCCTCTCATGAAAAACTACATATTCCAGTGTGGTGAAGGGTGTTGTTGACTTCGGTTTAAAAGTTGGACACCAGTTGCAAAACATCACATACAGAAATTAAATATCTGAACTGCTATTGGGAAGAATGTTGCAAAGCATTCCGCAAATTGTAGAACGAATGCACAACATAATCGACAGGACAATAAATAAATACATCTGAAAGACATGCTGTTAGCGTAAAGCAGATGAGATTTAAGACAATTACCACAAAAAATAACAAGAAAAGTTCATGTTTCTCTATGGAGACAGGTAAACCATCAGATGTGGCCAACTCAAACCGAGAGAGCCAAAGCAAATGAACCCAGCAGAGTTTCTCCCCCTCACCAACTAACTATAATGATGGGCCAGCCAAAATGAACAAAAGAATGACATAAAGTCCTCAAACTGCGCTTTCGCTCTTTCTTCAAATTCTCTGCTCGACTATTTTGCATATTAAATCCAGTCCGCTCAGGTTCTGTACCACAGTGACAAATCCAACGGACCTCCGCTTGATTCAACCCCCGTAACCTGGAATTGAATTTGTGTTAAGGTTATGGCATGTCCTTGCCGATCCATTTCTTATATGGGCTAGGAATGTGGATGAGGGCCACAGCCCAGTGCTGCTGCTTGAGTTGCGTTATGTAATGAGCTAACGTTATCAGTGAAGCCGTTATTGTCATGCAAACTTATCAATTTAAATGGTTTATTGAAGCTTTAGAGATTATGCTGGCAGTTTATTCACCACATGTGCAAACAACAGTCGTCCTATGACCTCCAACAACAGATGGCTGCTGGTAGGAGTAAAGCTGCGATGAGGTGGGGGGGAGCGTATGTCACGAGTGGTGTGCTCACCTGCCGACAGGCTTCCTTAGGCTCGGGTGGTAATATGTCAGCAGACCTGGGGCCATGACATTAACAGGGCAGCCCCCATTGTACTCCTCCTTAGCCCAATCCTATGAAGTAGAAATGTTAATTGAATATTCAGAATTGGTCATTGCTTTTTTTTTTGTCTGTTTACAGTTTGAAACATTGAAAAACTAAGTTCATAGTTGCCAAACACAATTTTAGGAGGAGACACTGTGGTTGTAACAGTACATGTACCCAAACTTTTTTTTATTTTTTTTCGGTGGCAGGCCTTTCAGTTCAGCACACATGCAAACTGAATAAAAACTTGACTTTCAAAGGGGATATTAAATACATAAACCTTGATTTGCCAACAGCCTCCCTTCTGATATGAATATGTGATGCATTCTGAGATGCGTATGAGTGGAATTGTCCCTTTTCAGCGGATTGTACAGCCAGAAATCCAATATATACACACGTTCAGTGTGATTGGAGCTCATTTATTGACAAATCAGCTTATTTTTCTGTTTAAACAAATGAATACAGCTTACATCACGATGTCAACGTATCAGATTTTGTTCACTTCATTGAGGTCTGAGTTCTTGTTATTGTATTCTGTAATTATTGTATGTCCCCCACTGAATAACTACACAGCTACAAATCACTACAGCGTCCCCCCCCCCCCCCCCCCCCCCCCTCCTCAACTTCGGAGCCTCGAGAATCCTCAGGGCAAATTTCTATCTCACTGTTAAAAAGTGAAGCGAGGAAAAAAAAGCAGTCTAAGGACTGAAAACATAAATCTGCATGACTAATGCGCTCTTTCTTCCAGTCTACCGGTGAATGCCATACATCTAGTGATGCAGCTTTTAAGAAGCTGCTCACACAGCTTGTATGCAAAGACAGTTCAAGAAATACTGCAAGTCCCTATCTTGTTAAGAATTATTCCCTATACAGCAGCCTTTAGACCCACTGCTGCAAGCTGTTCACAGGGACTCACTGTCAGTGAGTGAGTCACCTTTTTCTAATGCATCTTTATGAATGTCCTCTCCTCCTGATCCTAGAAATTGAATTGCCTTCTGTCTCAAGCCAGGAAGTCGTGATGCCTTACTGGCATCCCACCTTCCTATTTATAAACAGGTATTCTGCTGTGACAACGGTGACATTCTGTGACTTTTATTTATACAATATTTATTTGCTTTTTCATGCATTAAACGACACAAAGTATGAAAATAAATCTGTATGACTCAGATCGGCTAAATAAAGTACCGGTAGATTTCCTCTCTGCAATTCAGGGGGGGATGACTGATTTTTGGCAGTGCAAAATTCTGTCTCATTCCAAAAAAATATTATTTTATTACATCTGTCACTGAACTACTTACTTTTTCCTCATAGTGGATGAAAGATGCAGCTTTTGGACCAAGGAATCTGGACAGACTGGAAATCACTGCATTTCTTCTCTCCCCATCCTGCAAACAAGGAAATGCCTGTGATAAAATATCACTGATGCTGCATCTCTTCACTCTAATACAAACTAATAGAGTCAGGCAGCAAAAATAGTTCCTAGACTCAAATCCAAGCTCTTGGACACAGGAAGCATGCAGTCATCAAATTGAATAACTTGAGCACAGTCAGCATATATTCCTGGTTGTATTCACTCACACTATAACTTATGAACTGAGCAGCCGAGGCCTGAGGACCAACGGGACAGATCCTCAAGTTCATATTAAAAGATGTAGCAGAATTGACTAAGAGTCTGCAGGCCGATTCACCTTATAGCTCTCAGCTAATCTGTGTGCCATAATTTGCAGCTCGAACTTGTAATGCACTTCTTGCAAAAGAACAAGGCGTGAAATGAGCAAGGTGCAAATTAATCAGGGAACACATTTATATTAAAAGCATCGCTGTGGATTTGCTGCAAGACTATCAGCTTAAAATCGTATGCAATTATGTAGTAGCAAATGGCATTTAACAAATTACTCCATCTGGGATACCCCCCTCAAAAAAAATCAACCAAAACATCTTGAAATTTACAGCTGGTTCATATTTAAAAATAAAAAAGCAGTCATAATTGTAACCCTGACATTCACTTGCCTCCCAAACCCAATTGCTATTTTGCTTTAGAGCAATGGGGTAGTAAGTATGGTTTAATTATTAAGAACCCTGTGCAGTATGACACAGCAGGGAAATAGCTTCTCCTGAGCCTCAAGCCAGGATAATGACTAAAATGTCAAAAACAACATTGGAAGCATGGCTGGATGATTTATTTTTACATATACCGGTATATATAAACAAGTACAGGGGAGAGAAGAGGGACTATTATGTTTCAGCAAAAATAGAGCAGGTTAAGACCCAAATGCAGAAACCAGGCAGAACCAGGAAAGATGCAGTTCAATGGTTTTATAAGAGTAAAGTAGAACAGAAAACTTACAAAGGAAGGTTAAAAAACAAACAAACAGATGAACAATCCCAGACAGGAAAGCAAAGTCTAAAAAGGTAAAAGCCAAGCCAAGGTTCATAAAACAAGAAGAATATACAGTTGAAGATTTATTTCTGAAGCTAAGAATTGAACATTCCAAAAAATGAAAGGGGCACATATAGATAGATAAAGAAAATGGGAAGGAGAGTATTGTGAATCAAAAAGAAATTGTTCATATGCACAGAGTACGAGACAAGATAAGGAACATGGATATTATGATCGCGTAATAGAGAGATGAAACAGACATATGCAGAAAGTGTAGAGTAAGAGTATGGACAAGGAAAATGCACTTTCAAAATATCAAAATAAATTAACTTCTATAACATGACTGAATCTTCATGTCTGGTATTAGCATTAAACATGTTTTACTATATCTTGTAGTCTGTTTTGTGTTTCCCCCAAATATATTTTATGACAGCATGTAGTACATACAATTGCATAAATATTTTTTTCTACTTTTGGGGGGAACCAGCATGGATGGTGTGTCCTTTAAGGAAACTGCAGTTTTGGCCTTGTCTTTGGTTTGAGCCCTGAAGTTGGAGCTTACTTCCCCAAAATAAAGCTTCTCTTACACTTCTTATAAAAGTGACTTTTCTTTTCTTTTAAAATGTTTTCTTTCAAAACATTCCTCATTATGTCTTGTAAAAATGAAGGTAATATTTATTGAAAGCTTTTTCTAAGGGTTGCGTGCAGCTTACATGATGTTGCCTCTAGCAGTTTGTTTAACACAGGTGCATCTTTTTTGACATTGCCCACTATGTTTCCTTATTCACCACTGGAAATAATGACCGGGCAATGATACTAAGGCAGACAGAATTAAATGCACCTACATTTAAATCTATGCACATTTATTTATTATTATAATCTATCGTACTGAATTCTCAACATGCCACTTTCCATAAAACCACTGTCAACTCAAACATAATTAGACTCTCGCCTCACCCTGTTGGTAGAAGGATTATGCATCAGTCTGTGTGTGCTCATTTACTATTTACAGGTACTGATGAATCACAATGGAATCTCAAACTGATGGGAAAAAATATAGATGTGTTACAAGTATTGACGTTGACATATTTAAATGGCTGTTACTATCCCTACTATGATAATCTATTACCTCCTTGGAGCTCCACATAGTAGCCTGCATGCCAGAAATGAAGCCCACCAAAGCTGCATTACCATTGGGGCTTGTGGCATCAAAGGTAACACAGAATGGGCAGTTGATCAATGGACCTGCCACTATTTCCCCAGAGAAACCCTTTTCCTTCCAAAAAGCCTGTAGAGAAAGAGAGAAAACGCAGCTTCATCATAAACCCGAAGCGTTCATTAAAAAAAAAAAAGCTTTACATATCCCCAATTCATACTGAGTTCCATCTGTTTCGTTTCAGACTCTTCTAAGGTAAATACAGTGGAAACTCGGTTTACGGATTTAATCAGTTCTTTGATGCTGGTCGTTACCCGACAAGAGTCTTGTCATCACACTCAAGTCAAAATGTATTCTTACATTATGTTCGTAAACCCATTTGTCCGTGAATAGAGGAGTTTCAATGTATAGCCTTATTAACAAATCTGTGTCTAAGGCAAGAACATGTAATGCATTCATGTCATAAAGGGGAACAAAATTAAATGGAAGATTTCACCTTTGTTATGCTTCATAAGATGGCATGAGACCTGCAAATGGAAATCGAATGTCTTGTAAATAATAACTACCCGGCTCCTTTGCCCACACTACATGTTGCCTACTGGCAAATTTGTAGGCTCATGAAATAGTAAGCAAAGCTCCTGGGTGGTACAAAGTGGATTGAGTGTGGGGCCCATGAACCCTTCTAACACAAATGTCTGTGAAAGCAGAATGCATGGCTCTGTGTTTTTATTTCATTAGCCTGTTGCAATAGTTCTGCATGAAAGAACTGAATGAATATATATATATATATATATACTGATTTTTCATTTTTTTAAATTGAATAAATACATTTATACTTGCATTATCTTGTCTGGCTTAAATACATTTTGCTGATATCGCAAAACACCAAAACTCGCAGTAGACAAAGCATAAAAAGCAAAACCTTTCTATTGCGTGTGCACTCTCCAAAGAATTGCCTTAAGAATAATGAAGGTACGACATTCTTCTAAATGATTTGATGTAGCAAAGCACTCAACATCAGACGAGGCTTGGGGCTCTCAGCAATGACAACACACCAACAAAAGGTTGCCTCTTTCAAATAGTTTATTAAGGGGCACATTTATCTTCTTTATTTATCCCCCCCACCCACCCACAGGATATCTCGGCCAAAGATTCCTGCCAAAGAGCAATGTAGAGAGGCTAATTTGAGTGGTCAACAAATGTAAAGTATGATGGCATGCCTTCATCCAATTATATTGTGCAGAGACGCTCTGAGCAGGAGAGGTATTTCCTGGCATCATATTGCGAGAGTAAGTGTGCAGCATGTTAAACAAGGTTCCATTCTGCAAACATACATTGTCAGTGAGGAACCTGCCTCAGCAAACGCACTGGTCCCAGTGCAACATTGTTTGACCTTGTTCAATTTGGCATACCTGGATCTCTTCCACACTTAAACATACACCTGCAGCCTAAGCCTGCCACTTTACTTTTGGGATTGGAACTGATTTCCCACATATGTTGCACAAACAGCTTCCTGCAGTCTGCACAATTTGCTTTCACATCCAGGCTTCTCACAAACCCTGTATAACAAGGAGACAAGTCAGCGGCCACAGTTGTTGTGCTGTTGAATTATCCAACAGTGATGAGGGTTGTCCCAGGTCAGCGAAGCGACAGACGACTATGCACTTGGATCCCAAGAGGGACAAATTGGTGTATCAGAGATTGCCACCTACCATAGAGAAGAACTTTTTATGCTGAAGATGCAAAATCATTGCACTTACACAAGTGTTCTGACAAGACTTCTCTAGTGAATTGCTCAGTGTTCTTCATCACCAACATTGTCAAAGAGTCTAATTTCCTCTGGTCATGGGTTTTAGCAAGATGTTGGTTTTAACCTCCTCTGGATTTATTCCGACAGGGATTAAGATGGATGCATCTGGAACTCAAAGCCCCCCCAGTGAGGAACGCTGGTGATTCCTGGTGTGCTTTTAAGAGACCCTCTGGTGCTGTTTCCATCTAAATCACCTATGCTACTTGACAGAGGGTTTCTGAACATTTATATTTAATTGAACATGCATAGCTACCTGGTAGCAGTGGAAGAACACTGGTTCTTGTTTTTGCTAGAGCCCACATAGCCTCTGACAATGTTAACCAGAGGGATGTTGGAATAAATCTGGTTTGTCTGAACATCAATATTAAATCACCAGCAACAAGAGAGATGAGTTAAACTGGGGCAGCAACTTCTGTCTGGGTGTGTCTTGCAGAGCTGTTTTTACATTTATTTGGCTCTCAGCATCGACTGTTTGCTAGTATCGAAAATGTTACATTCAAAAACTGCCAAGGACCAACCTAATTTACAAAGAAACTCCACTATTATGATAGTTCAAATTTAATTTGCCATCATTGTTGTTGCAAGGTTAGGTGAATTGGTCACTCCAAATTCTCTGTAGTGCATGCGTGAATGGTTGTCTGTGTCTGTGTGGGCCCCCGATGGGCTGGGGCGTGTCCGAAGATTGCCCCGCCTCTCGCCCATAGCAAACTGGGGTAGGTTCCAAGCAGGCCTGTGACCCACAGAGCGGAAAGGCGGATGCAGATGAGACGATCGTCATCAGTCAAACACATTTAATGCGAAGGACCTTTCATAGTGGGGATTACCAATGAGTATCTTTCAACTGAACATGGGCTTGTGGTCTGGATAGCAAAACTCGAAAAAGAATTTGCAAAACCACAACAAAAGAACTACATATAAAATACGATGGCACTTCAAGAAGAGCAAAAAAGAAAAAGAAAGAAAGAATAATCAACTGGACTTGTCCAAGAGGCTTCTTCAGTTCAAAATGACTGGTGGAGAGTCCAGATACTTATACTCATGTTGAAGCAGAAAACAAAGGACTGAAACCACTAAGGCATTGTGACTCATTATGAGTCATTACCATTCATAAGGAAGATGGACGTCAATACTGCATTGTATGTTGCTGATATATGGCGTCTTCATCCTCCTCCTCTGTTCAAGGATGGTTCCTCCAGTTTGTTAATGAGAAAAAAAAAAGGCTTCTTTAACTCGTCTCTCAAACCGCCTGTCTTTCCTGGCTACAACCTGGACATTACTGTCCTCAAAGGATTGCCCTGTGTCTTTCAGGTGCAGGTGGAGCTGTGTCAACTCCAAGGACTCGAAATGTAGACGTTTCTTTTTTCTTTCAGTTTTACAGGTAATAGGATGATGGACAGTGATTTCTTTCTGAGAAGGCCTACAGTTAATCTGCAAGATAAAGTCCAGAACATACGAATGGTGGATTCTGAAATTTTGGACGGCAGGCCTGTCTTCAGGCAGATGCACAGGAAGAGAAGGAGAATATCAGCAGATGATATTATAGATGAGTGGCAAGCATTTCCACGTGCTTATCAGACTTAAAATATATGTTGGCATGCTGCCAAGGCACAGATAGAGACGCATAGACTCAGAAGCCTTTGCCTGAGCATGAATGATTGTGTGTTGATTAAAGTTGACAAATGTATCTCCTAACAAGGTGCAAAAGCATTATCTTTAATTATGTGTGTGGTTGTATAATGCTAAATAGGAAATATTAAATGAGTAAAACTTCACATACAAGAGACTCTCGTAGAGGTGAAGTGTTTGCATTTTGCATGAAATATGCAAGAAAACCTTTCAAACCATGATTTACTTTTTTTTTCCTTACAGATTGGGATACTTTTAAATTAAAGCAACAAATTGCCAGATGAAAGTATTTCATGTTCTTTTTTATTTCAACCAATACGTCGAACAACAAATAGTGGACTTGCAACCCGTACCTGAGCAGGAGGTTAAATATGCAGGAGATTTATCTGCAATTTGGCTTTAGGTGGTCCACGCAAATGGATTTTGTGAAAATGGCTTATGTATTCATTCTCACTGTAAAATATTACATTTCACAACCTTGCACCGCAATTATGCTTTAATTATATTATTGTGTAGAATAGAATACGATCGAATTCTGAGTCATGCGTACATATATTTATATATAAATAAAAATATTATAAATATATGAATTTATATTTATACTAGAAATTTATACTCAAAATTTGAATAGCATCATACAAAAACCCCATTGGGAGAATTTAATAATCTACATTCTAAACTGAATAAGCTTTTTGTTCTATGCAGGTTTGACATCTTGAACATTATTTATAGATAAACGAATCAGAGGAAAAATGTTTAAAGAATGCTTTTTTTAATATCTGGTTGTTTAAGTACCATTATACAAATATTCACATAAACATCTGTTCATTTACGATTTATGTTTTGCTTCTCACCTGCTGATAGGTAACAACGAATTTGATCATGTGGCCCACAGGCATGTTCTGGGTAAGGAACTCTCTTTGGCTGGGCAGGGCTGGCTGGTAGTGGATCTTTGCTGTTGAGAAAACAACAGCGCACATTAATCCCCACAACTGCATGCCGTATTAATTCCATTTAATCCACCTTCCCCAGCTTCTTTACAACACATGGAGAAAAATCCATGTTTTATTTGAGGAGAGTAAAAATGGATGGAGATTGACTTGACAACTGAGCTAATCCCTCAATCGATCAGGATGGTTTTTTATCTTGAATCATTGGCGAGCATTAATGGCCATGGGAAGAAATCCATATGACCCAGTAGCACTCTGGCTGCCATCCTGCTCCAGGGTACTAATCACTGCACTTACATCTGTGAAAGCTCCATCTCGCTGATGTGACAGCACTCAAGTAACTTCATCAGCACCGCTGGAGGTATAGTATATGTTGCACACGCGGAGGGGCCTCGGCGCTTGCTCTGGCAGGCAAAGTGACATCTGGCCAACAGCCAGGCTTTTAACGGATGAACCAGCTGAAGACATGAAGCGTCATTTAGAAACTGTCAAAGAGCCTGTCAGCGACTTCAAAATAATGTCCTTAATGCTAAACAGAATTAATGAGCCTGAAGCAGTGCAATTGAAAAACAGTGGCATGATAAGTGGCTCCGAACTCTTTTGACATGGTCACTGAGACACTCAATTGACAGCAATGTACAGTTGACATAAGACCTGTCCTGTGGTGCCGTATGCACGAGCGCAAACTGCCTGAACTGATAGTATCAAAATCTCTGTGAGACTTCGTGTAATGGCAGCGAGTTAGAAGGTCACGCTCGAACCAGGTCATGCCACCTCACCCACACCCGCTCCCGTGAACACATCACCCCCATCCTTAAAAACCTTCATTGGCTCCCGGCCACCCAACTAATACAGTTTAAAGTCCTCCTCATCACTTTCAAATCTGGACCCCCCATACCTCAGAGATCTGCTCCATCATCACACCCCATCTCGTTCCCTCCAACCTCCTGTCCCTCCCCTGTAGGACCAAGCTCCGAACCTGGGGTGACAGAGCCTTCTCCATCGCTGCCCCCACACTCTGGAACACATTACCACAACCGCTACGAGCCTGCTCTGATCTTAATATATTCAAGAAAGAACTCAAAACCCATCTGTTCAACATTGCTTTTAATGTATAATTTTACTTTTTACATTTTATTGAATTTTAAACTGTGTTTACTTTTTATTGTTTGTATTTCTGTATTTCATTGCTGTTTTTATATTATGTACACTGTGTAAAGCGACTTTGAGTTTCCAGAAAAGCGCTATACAAATAAAATATATTATTATTATTAGAGCACAATGTTAGCAAGGAGGCTAATGTGGAGGCTGCTGAGCAACATTTTGCCTGAGGAAAGAAATATAATAAAATTCATGCCGTGAACAAAATCTCCTGTTGCATATGTGTGTTCTATGTGTTTATGAATACTGCCTGGGTTTAGACTGAAGGGGGGCATCCGTTTGCTCTCCCTGCTCTTTGTGTCTCTGCTCCAGCAGTGCTGCAGTTTTCATGTCATGGTTGGCTGTTGATAGATTGTTATATTAAACTGGGCGATGTCACTGTGGGTCAGGTGGCAGTAGAGGGTGACATTGTGAAATCCCTCCTTAATGGAAAATGTTACACTTTACAGTGGCTGCAATCTCCTCAAGGAAACACTAAGGGCTTCTCTGTGACGAAGTGGAGCTTGAATAATTACACATCTCAACACCCAAATGTTTGCTGATGGTGAATGAGTGAGTCTCATTCTTTACGCTAAACATATATCATGAAAATAAAGTCATTTAAATTACCTTTTGGACTTTTTGACCACAAAAGTTTTCTGATTAAAGTTAAACAATAATTGACTGACTTTATAAAGCTACTGTTTGATTAATCTTTTGATCTGCCACAATAATGTAATGAATTTAAATGAAAATGCCTCTATTAATTAGATTAATTAATTTGAGATTGTAATTAATTAATCGCTTGACAGCACTACTTTTTACATCATGCTGTCCTCTTTGGAAATTAGCTGGAAGTTCAAGAGCGTCCCTCTGATCCAGATCAGTCTCTGCAGCCTTTGGTTCCCCGACCTCACTCAGAGTGGTTTTTTTCACTCTTTTCATCATATTCCTGTCTGTCTCAATCTCATAATCTTCCTTGAAAACATTGTGACATTATATTCTCTCTCCTTTTGTATTTAAAAAATATGCCGTCAGCCCTTGTGCTCATATTTCTTTCTTCGCCCTGGCCCATGAATCCCATCAGTGGTACAGTAGCATGATGATTTTCTAAGTGTGAATTTTTTTTTTTACAAAGATAAAGGTGCTTTCAATGTCATTTATTATTTTTTGTGGTTGTAAAATGATTAAAAAGATTAAAAAAGAGGTTTGTTAAAAAAAAAGTGAATACCATATTGCTTTCATGTTCAGTGATGTGGTACGGATGGCAGTGAGAAGAAAATACGCATGATGATGGAGATGAAGGATGAAATGATCAATCAACGTGGTGTCCGTAAGTGATTTGGCACGCCAGTAGGAGTGGAGTACATCGCCAATATGTACAATCCTCAAACAGAAGGATGCTATCAAGAACACAAAGCCTTCCAAAGGCACAACTCTTATGTCTAAGTTTATGTAAGTGTACGTGTACAAGTACAATTACTGAATAAAGTGTCTACGTACCGTCCAACCCTCCTTCTCATTCTCCCTCCCTCCTCCACGCGCTATCGTCTCTGTGGAATGGTAAATGGATTGCACTTATATTGCTTTCTACACCTTCATGGTGCCCAAAGCGCTTCACAATTAAGCCTTCACACTCCAGCTTTGCGACTGCTGACATGCAAGGCGCTGCCGGGCCCACTCGGAGCAATTTGGGGTTTAGTGTCTTGCCCAAGGACACTTCGACATGTGGACAGTCAGAGCTGGGATTCGAGCCACCGACCTACACATCAATGGACGACCCACTGCCAACTGAGCCACAGCCGCCCGGAAGGTAAAACTCATAATAAAACCATGTTATATTACAGTAATACTGTATATCATTGATTATGTTATTTTGTGTTTGTGTGTATCTATTTAGCAATTAAAAACACTTTTTCCCAGTGTTATTAGGATTGATTTGAGTGTTTTTAGACGGCTGGAACATATTAATTTTTTAAAATTATTTTATATGGGAAAAATGTATTCTACATACAAGCAATTTGAGTTACGAGCTCGGTCCAGGAACAAACTCTACTTGTATGTCAAGGTATTACCGTATATATACACATTCTAATTATAACCTCTTGGAGCACGAAGCTGAGCAGATAGTTAGAGAACTCACAAGGTCATCTCCAATTTATGAGGTGTGAATGACCAAAATCTAGAATTATGGGGCTATTTTTCTTGAATCCGTAAGAGCAGTTCACCAACCACTTCAGCCAACTGTTAAATATGGAGTCCTACAGTTCTGCAGGTGCAATACATCCAGGCTCATGAATTGAATTAGATATGTACTGCCAAGCACTGAAAATGAAGGCCAGCTAGTATCGTCTCTACAACTCTCCCTCCACAGACACACACTGCAGATCCAACAATATTTCATCTTTTTTTTGTTGGTTTAAAAAAATAAAGATGCATCTCAATTTTAATTCTCATTAAATAAATGCATATAAAAAATATATAGATATTTCACTATTTAAAAACACCCTCTACAATAGATTTTCTATTATCTTTAGCTAGATAATCTTTATTTCTCAATGGTAGGGTAAACTGCAAATTATAGTGATGTGAAAGATGTAATTTAAAGTATAAATACCACATGGCTGTTTTTAACACACAGAGGTAGTTATTATCTATTATTAATTTAATCATTTTAATACATGTAGCACAGAAAGGACACCCACGAGGGCAAGAAAGAAGTGACCCGAGTCACCCGACTAACAAACTGCAAGTTGAGTGGGTTGTCCTAATTTAGCCTGCTTATAAAGGCGGGGCACATAAATGCTTGTGGGGGGGAGCCATGGCATATTTCAGATGAGTCGCGTTTAATTTGATAGACCTGTTTGCTCGTGCTGCTGCAGAGACACGGCTGTCAGCCAAATCTAATCAATCCAGGCCACACACTGTCTTGGGAAAGATGATTATTTGCATTGTTGAGCTCTTCATTCATGATAGGGACCAAGTTCTATGAGAGCTAGAACATTCTATAATTAAGGATCTAAAGTAGCAGCAATCCAAAAGTGCCTTTGACATTGTTACACAGGGCCAGACATTCACATGCAGATGGTAGTTTGTATGTTGGACACACACACCCAGAAGAGAACGATCACATTCGTTCAGAGAGTACATATAATTCCAATATTGTCACACAGGAATGAAAAGAGCCTTAATAAATTAGAACGGATCACTTTTCAGCTAAGCTTGTATATCTGTGAGTTTCCTGTTCACATTGAGTAAAATCATCAAATATTAAAATGTGTCAAATCTCAATCTGCAAATGACTGACAAAAAATATGTAGTTACAGATCAAAATGTTGAATAAATAGGATATGCAAGTTTGAGTAGCAAAGATCAGATGTAGAACGCAACATTTATCAGGCTTTGCACGTTTTTGCTGCAGTAATCCATGTTTGAGTTTGAGTTTTCATTATTCTCTTTTCTGCCAGTCAAATTAATTTGCATTTGTCTAGTGAGTCTATCTGTCATGCCTACAAGCGGCACGCTGCGGCAAGGTGGGTGGCTGCGTGGTCGGACTTGAATGCCTGGCATCACTGTAATTCAATTAAATATTCCCACATTATTCTAGTAATGAAAATGTTGTCAGGATATAAATGTTCAACTCAAAAAACCTTGGTAAGGCTTTTAAAATATTTGTAGCTTCGTGATGATGTATTATTAAAATAAGAATAATTTAATAAAAACTCTCCAGCTCTGCCTGCTCAACAACACCGGCTGTATTGCCCATTCGATTAGATTCAAAATAGACACAGCAAGATCGGTTTTCAATAGCTGTCTGACTATTGACTGACTTCAGCTCCCTTTTGATGTCTCATCTCTAAATTAGTCACCTTCCGTTTCATCGCAGCAGATAAAGATACTGCCCTCGCTTCCTGGCCCATGGTGCCAGTTGAAAAATCAATGCTAATGCTCTCCTTACTTGCTTTTCTACCAGTGCTAACAAGGCCCCCGGACTAAACTATGAGAGATAAATGTGTTTCCTGATCGTCGCACAAGCCCGCTGTTTTTACCACCGGTCCCGATCTCTGAGAAAGATAGATGGAAACATCCGATAAAGTGTTGCTTGGCCGCCTGTCAAGTTGAGTTTCAGATAAAATTACCTTTTATTCCGCTGCAACAACTTTTGCTTCATCAGCGTGAGAATAAATGTTGCCACAAATGCCCACCACAGACACACGCATGCACACAAAGCCTGACAGTTCTGCTCGAGCAGGGATTTTCCTCTTGATAAAGAGAGACAGAAGAAAGCCATCAAAACAAAATGTTAATTTGGTCACTGCAGCGCTGTCTCTGGAGCTAGTCCTTAATTCTAGACAGCGTGCCTAATTGTGTTACACTCGCAAAAAAACATGCTGTGAACCTTCATCGGGATTTTTCTTTGACTGAGTCTTCCCACGATGAACATGCGTGGCAACTTTTTAAGCAACTGAAACGTGCACATGCTTTTTATCGACACTTCCAAAGGTCAACACAGGGCTGAAACGCCCATTTCCGAGCTCCATGCTCATACACTATCGAACCAAACGGTTCATAAATCACTGAGGCGAGTCAGAGGAGTAGCGAGAAAGAAAAAAAAAGGTGAAGGAGCTGACGGGACTCATTCTAACAGACGGATGGATGAACGGGAAGATCAATCTGGGCGCCAATAACGGGAAACTATTAAGGAAGAGTCGGCTCATGTCCAGCATTTGCTTGCGTGAACTTAGTCGTGTATGTTGATGCCAATTCACCGCCGTTCTTCATTGAATCAGAAGCATGTGACTTGTGAATTCATTTGGATTGTCAGAGACAATAGGGAGGGGACGAGACAACACGAGAGGATAGAGATGAACAATCACCTTCACTGCCCAAAGCGGCTGGGAATCATCTCGAGCCATTATTATCATTCCCTCAGTCTGCGTTAAGCTCTCCTGCCCCCCCCCCCCCCCCCCCCCCCCCCCACAAGAACTCAGGTTCGCCCACTCCCATAAATTCCAAATGAACAGCGCCCACATGAACGACTTCAAGGTGCAACCCCTCACATTAAATTTCCCCTGACTTCTTTTGGGAGAGGCGAGATCTTTGTCACCAGGCCGACTGTGGCTCTTCAACGTCCCTGTTCATCTTCACACACTGAATTTAGGCCAAAGCGTGGCACAGCGGCGTGCGTACGAGTCGGAGCAATCCCTACTGCATAATTCAACATTGGCCTCGGACCTGTCTCATTATGAATCCCAGCCATAGTCTGCTGCCCCGAGCGTGAGACGTTGAGTGACAGATCTGTTGCCAGCCTCGTACAAAACAGGAACAGACCAGAAGTTAGCACGACATTCAACTTCATCCCTTCTTCAAACCTGTCAAAAGCAAAAAAAGACAGAATTCCCAGTCTAATTAACCTTGCCCTGCACGGCACAAGCCAAACCGCCACAGGTCACCTCTAGTTTGCCCTGCGATGGATTTGAAGTTGCAGGACTTAAATTTTCTATTTGGTAATTCTATTTTGGGACTTGGATGTGTTTTATTACACTTACATATGTCAAATATCAAATGTACATATCATACCACGCGTTATACATGTGGTAGTATTTCCAACATGATGTGCACTAAGGTAGTTGGTTCAACTACAAACCTGAAGACACTTATTGCATGGAGCCATTTTTCTCTCCTTGGTAGCTCAATTGCAGAGAGGGTGGTGTTGAAGTGTGCGACACTTTTAACTCCCTCTACCAACAGTAACTTCTGTTACTGTTTAGCCCCCATTTAAAGGTTGTGGCATTAATTCATCCCTCAGTTCAAAATCCATTCAGGGAATTCCTCGTCCCAGGATCCAAACTCAGCCAAAGTGATGTCCTCTCCATCACCAGCCACTCTCATGTCCTCCCTCACTACGTCCATGTCTCTTCTCCTGGGTCGTCCTCTAGTCCTGTTCCCTGGCAGTTCCATCCTCAGCATCCTTCTACCGATATAGTCCCTGTCTCTCCTCTGGACATGTCCAAACCATTGAAGTCTGTAACTCTAACCTTATCTCCAAAACGTCTGACCTTCTCTGTCCCTCTTATTGTCTCATTTCTAATCCTGTCCAACCTGGTCAATCCCAAGGAGAACCTCAGCATCTTCATCTCCTCCACTTCTAGCTCCGCCTCCTGTGTTTTCCTCAGAGACACTGTCTCTAAGCCGTCCATCATGGCAGTCCTCACCACTGTCTTGAAGACCTTTCTCTTCATCCTCGCATCATCATCATCATCATCCTATCACAGAGCACACCTGATACTTTCCTCCACCCGTTCCAGCCTGCCTGCACATGATTCTTCACCTCCTTTCCACATGCTCTCCATCACTCTGCACTGTTGACTCGAGGTATCTGAAGTCCTCTACCTTCTTTACGTCTATTCCTTGTAAACTCACTCTTCCTTGTGGGATCTTCTCATTTATCTGTTTTACTCCTGCTCAACTTGCAACACTCCTTGGCAAAAAAAAAATGTTTTTTTCTGCATGAATGCAGAGTTTTTTCACATTTGACCGACATACCAATTTAGGAGGATGTGAAACTCCTGCATCAGTGAGAATTTCATTTAACAAGTCGACAGAAGCGGGAGAGGCGCTGACCTGCCAAATGTGGGGGGCAGCTGACAATCACGGCTCTGCACAAGAAGGTGTTGGTGACGGTCGTCACCCTGGCCCACTCAGCATCCTGTTAAACACATAAACAGAAATACAATCTGGCATTACACAGATTTTCAGGTATATGAACTAGAAATAGATTATCTGTCTTATTGTGGGCACATTTTACACAATCTGTTTTAAACACGAAATGCACAAACCGTTTTCCACATTACATTTTAATTTAGTATGAATCTCATTTTAATGGACTTTTAAAGTGAAAATCTGCATTTCTTCAAATAATTAATACGGTGAAAAGGGCGTTCAGATGAGGGTTTTATACATGAGGGACAGGTCATCACTTTTCATTCTCTATTTTTTTATTGAAATTTAAGGCAATCTGAGAGGACATTTTAGTAACCATGATAACAAACACAAAATCCATTTTTGAATGTGTGTCGTCATAGCGACCTGTTCTCACTGAGCTTTGTATCATCACTGCAGATATTTTTTGCTCCTGCCAGCAGAGGTTTTATGTCGCTCCCTTGGTCTCATATGTGCTTTTTCTAAAATTAAACCTCTGGTGACAATTAAAGGTAACCCGCCGTAAAATGTTACTGTGCTAAATAGAGAGTTGTCCGAGACTGCAGAAAAGCTAGATAGTTTGGAATGTTAAAAAATTGAAATTAGCTCTCTACTGAACTCCTTTCTACTGTAACTGTGGGGCACTCAAAGTAAAGACCGTCTGTAACTAGGAATTCATATCGTCTACCACTGTTTTGACCCATTGGATGTTGAACCTCTTCGAAAAAGTGCTAAAAAATGAAAAGCTTTTATCAATCTAAAGAATAGCAATCCAATGCTTTTATAGGTTGGTACTACTGCCCTGCTAATAGAAGGTCTTTCCTGTGAAGTCGACTTTACCATTTCTGTCCCCCAAAAGGTGTATTTTTAGGGCCGTTTTGAAGGACTTGCAGACTTGCAGATACAGATGTTGGAACATCATGTGCTGCCAACCACATCACGGGAATACCAGGAATATCCCTCTTTGTCCTGGAATGACAATGCAGCTTCATTCTGCAGAGTTACCAGGGTGTGGCTTCAGCGTGAAAGAGATGCAGTCTGCTATTCAGACCTGTCTCCACCATCAAAAATGCGTTGGGTGTTATGACACGTCAAATACGACTGTTAGCAAAGTTTGAACATGGAACATCTCGGTCTTGGGTTTCGACTGAGTGATTTGCAAAATAATTTCATTCTGTTTTTACAGGGCTCTAATTATTAACTATTATTTTCACTGTTGATTGATCTGTCAACAGTCATTTTACAATCAAAATTCTCCAGAGACAGTTTTTGCCATTCTAAAACTTTTTATGTAAAAGAAACAGTCCAAAGTCCAAAGACAGGAGTACAACCTGTAATTATTCTCAGTTAAAAGTCACATGTTTGGTCTAAAAGTGTAAGGACAGATGTAGGTTTTTTTTAACTAAAATTTGATTCATTGAGTACTAGTTTAATCAATCATCTATCCATCTAAGGTTTTACCATCTGGTTGTGATTGTTATTCGATATGTTTAATCTGTAAACAACAATCAAACACGTGAACAATGATGTAATCTGTAAACTGACCTAAAGCTCTATTCTTAAGGGTGCATTAAGTCTTCTCGGCCTCTCGGCTGTGAATCAGGAGACGGCCTCTTTCCCGACCGGGAAAGCTGTTCTCTCTGTGTCGTGCCTCATCAATCCCTGAGAGAGCCGTTTCTGTATACTCTACCTGCCATATGGCCGTCACGGCAGAACCCAGCCGGACATTCTTCCACCCAACGAGACCTGCCAGACTCTCTGAAAGCTGTTGGGTGCCTCCCTGTGGAGAGACAAATAAGACATGCGGAGACTTCTTACCCTGTGTGGGCAGAATGTTGGAAGTTAAAGTGTCACGTCATGCATATTAGAAAACATTCATCCCCTCGTGGTGTCTAATCCACCAACGGGCTTCTGCTGATACCTCGATTCAATAAGATGAGTTTGCTTGTGGTCCTCACCATCAATTTCTGATTCAATTTCGATAATGCTTTGGCTTAATTAATGAAAATGTTGATTGCACCAAAAGGGGAGTCATTGATATCATGTAAAAGCCCAAATGTTACAGTTGCATTTCAGCTAGAAAAGTGTTGTTGTTTTTTTAAATGCAAGAACTAATAGGTGAAGAAAAGAAGAACAATACAATCCAAAATGAATGTAAGTGCAGTAGAGAGGATACATGCAAACAGAGATATATCATCCATCACTCTGTGCAGCTACAATTCAAGCAAGGCTCAACGAAGAAAGTGAACAAAACAGTTTGTCCTCATGCTATGATGAGTTCATCATCGTCTATGCTTGTGTCGCTTTGCCCAGACTTCCCTCTCCCCAGACACCTCCTCTAGCTCTTCCGGGGGGGGGGGGGGATCCCGAGGCATTTCCAGGCCAGCCGAGATACATAATCTCTCCACCGTGTCTCAGGTCTCCCCCCCGAGGCCTCCAGGACATGCCCGGAAGGCCATGTCCTGGAGGCCTCCGAGACGGATGCCTGAGCCACTTGTCGATGGGGAGAAGCAGCAGCTCTTCTCCGCGCTCCTCACCCTCCTCTCTACGGGTACGCCCAACCTCCCTATGGAGGAAACTCATTTCAAGTATTGATCAGAATAAAACACTAACATTTCTGCATATTCCGCTGTTTAATATTCAGTCTCTATTTTATTACTGCAGTGGTTAAATTTGTGAGTGCTTTTAATGGGTGTGTTTTTTTTTCCTCACAGTTTTCTTCTGACAGCTGCTTGGATATCTATAATAGAAAGTGTATTTATGTGTCGAAGCACGTTTACAACAGGAGCTGCACCAGAATTTAAAAAATGCATGTACAAGGTGTCTCTGATAACCTCAATATTTGAGTTATTTAAGCCCATGTTTATGTTTTTGCTTTTAACACCAGTTCCATTATTGCAGTGTTGCTCAAGAATAATTGCCTCGGGAAATTTCTGCGACAGGGAAAAAGAAAAGCACGTTAGTAACTCACAAACCTTGCTGTCATCACGTTAAAACTTTACCGCTGTGAAGAGAGGCAAGGCTTTGCATCAAAGCCTTAACAGACGGCCCGTAAGGACGATGGACCAGTGACAAAGAATAACATTGTGTTTGCGCTGACAGACCTTGACTCAGGTGTGTAATCTTTTTGTTTTTTGTTTTCAGGAACTCAATTCAAAAGTATGCACTCCAGAAAAGAGTTTCAGAGCTCTACCTTTATCTTGAGCTCTTGAGCGGCCCCCGAAGTGCTCTCAAGCAGTGGCAGTAGCCCTCCAGCAGCTGTGGCATACATCAGGAAGAACAGGAACGACATCTGAGAGGGCTCCACACCAAATACAGACCTGATAGCCAGTCCCAGCTCTTCCGTTATTTCTGGCAGAAAGGGTGGAATTAATGCACACGTAAGCCCCCAGGTGGTGAGAAATGCTGTGTATGGGAATCGCTTAGGCAGGGTGTCAAATAAATGTAAATTAAAAGGTCTAAACCACAAACAGAGACAAGTATAGAATAATCATGATTATTTGTGTACTGACATCAAATGAGGAGTCAAATGCAAATACTCTTAAGTCTGCAGTCAATATATCTGTCACTGCAATGCGTATTTTGAACTGTCAGTACAAATAAATTATATATATATATATATATACATATATATCGATCATCTTGACCCACACTATCACAAGATGGACTGACATCCAGTTTGAGGCAGACTTTCAAGATAATACCAGGATGATGAGTTATGAGTGTTTTGATTCCATCTTTAATTCTTTTGCTGATATAGCTAGTCTGATCTTTGATTGACTTGACTTTGATTGACTTAATCCTCGGTTGGTTGGTTGGTTCGTTGCTTTTTCCACTTTCATAAGCAATGCAAGCATCGGTCAGCATTTTTTTAATGAATTTATCTGGGAATAATATAGTTCTTAGTTTTTTAACTATGTGTCAAATAAGCTGTTCTTATTTTCAAACGGCTCAATAGAAAAAAAATAAAAGTTATGTTATTGTTTTATTATAATTGTTTCAATTGCAATTCAATTACCTTGCAGGTCCTCAAATGGGTGGAGCTGAGATGACATCAAGGAATTGGGAACAGCCACACCTGTTCCCAGGCTAATTAACCCCGCCTATGCAGTCACCAGGTGTTGGCAATCAACAATCACAGTGGCAGTTGTCACAGGCGTGGGTGGTGCTGCTTCCCTGGCCAGTCCACTCCTGTTGGTGGTTTTTCCAGTCCTGCCTTTTGCTTTAACCCTGACACGGATACCTACTTTCACGTCACATTGCAATATTGATTAAATATATTGGTTAAATAAAGTTTTGTGTTTGGAGCCACCCTGCCTGCATCTCCCTCATTTGTCCCCGTCCAAATTAAACTAACACGGAAGCTGGGTTAGCTTGCTAACAAGCTACTAATCAATCAATCAATCAATGCAGCATGTCATTGGGGTTGTCAATATATTATTCCGTCGCACTAGATAGAGTTGAATATTAAATTGGCTTTACCTGACTCAGGCCGTGACATGATTGCTGTAATCTAATATAATCTATGATTTGTATTACTACTGTATGTTTGATTTTTGTTTAGGGTAGATAAAACGAAACGGTCATGTTAGCTGTGCAGGTTTGCGCTCTGCTAGTGCTTCTCTAGTCTGTTTAAAAAAAATAGTGTCACTAATTTAAATTGAACTACCGTTCGCCATTACCTGCTGTCCAGGTATGCTGCTCAATATATGAGTGCATGGTCATACTGTCTAGTTCAACAGCATTGGGGGTCCTTGAAGGATCCAGGACACACACTGTGGCACACAACTTGTCAATCTGAACAAAAAACACACACGTATAGTGATTTACCACTGTGAATGATTCACTCAAAATATTTATACAGAGGTACAGTATATGGTTGGTAAAAATGCATATCTCTGTAGAAATACTGTGTAGCCGCTGAATATATGTTATTTACATGAAAACACAACATAATAATAATGCATCGATTTTATATAGCGCTTTTCTAGATACTCAAAGATGGTTTACATTGTATGTGCATTATTCATACAGGGGCAAGGCTGCCAATCTGAGCCATCAGTGGCCCCCACCGACATTCACTCGCTTCACACAGGCAATGCGGGTGAAGTGTCTCGCCTAAGGACACAACGACAGTGTACACATGTGCCCGAGCCGGGAATCTAACCGCCAACCTCTCGATCATAGGACGACCCTCTCAACCTGCGCCACCGTCGCATGCGTTAATACACACCTCAGTATCTCCAGGATCAGGATTTATCTATTTAGAGTTATGGTTATATTGTGGTGACCACTTAGGATAAGTCTCTCACCCAAGAGGTTTATGGGTAATGGGCGTGGTTTTGCGCCCATAAGGTTTTGGCGCTCAGATTGCATTCAGTCTGTCATTGGCATATGAAGAGTAAAGAGCTAATCCACCTTCGTCTCTGAGTCATTCCTCATCCTGCCACAATATCACAATTCTCACCAGCCCACCTGAACATTGTAATAGCTACAAAATGGTGTGATGTCTCTGTGTCCTCACCCTCCACAGGATCTGGGTTAAGTCCACCAATGCCATTAGGGATAGAGCAGGGATGCTGGTTCTGTAGGTGCGGACTTTGGCATCTGGCCCACCAATGTGGTGCACCTTCTTCCCAGTATTGAACTGTGGATAGGTTTCAAAGCCCAGTTCTTTTATGAGATCCAAGATGTGTGTTTGGGTGCTGTAAGAGAATGACAGACCTTTTTCAAGATGGTCACATTAGTAGTGTTTCATGGTTTAGTGGACGGCAAAATACTTTCAGTTGATACATTATCATAAACTTATATTTTGTGATTTTTAAGGAAAACTATGTTCTGGAAAGTACTGCATTACTTTAAATTAGTTCTTGAACAATTGCAGAAATATGGCAAGTTGGTAGAAAGCAACCTCCTTCCTAAATTACATTTCACTTTGTGTGTGTCCCTGCATAAAATGTAAAACTGAATTCAAAGGGAAATAGAGAGATTCTGTGTTACTCGTTAGAGATTTTCAGTGACATTTTACCAAGGGATGGACAGCCATGTTGCAGTGCCCGAGGAGCAGCTTTTGGGGTTTGGTGCCTTGCTCAAGGGAACCTCAGCTGTGCTCAGGAGCTGAACTGACACCTCTCCAGCTACCAGTTCACTATACATAATTCAGAACTTGTAATGTTTGACTAGCAGTTCCAGATTACTTTGAAATGCAAGTCAATAAATTTATTTGTGTCCATTCAAATATTTCTTTTGCGACTATAAAACAATCAATTGGATTACAAAAATCATTTTGCTCTTTGTCATTTTGGTGAATGTTGAACAAAACTCATGTTTTTAAATATTTGATTTATGTACAGTCTGTGCTGCTGTTTTTTTTTTTTTTAATCAAAGGCTAGATTGATGCTCCTTCCATATTAAGATGAGCTCTCACACAACATCTTCTTATCTTATAATCTACCTACCTGCCTTCAAAACATTTGAAGGCAGGTAGGTAGCCCAAGTTAGACAACTGAAGCTGATAGGTACACTCAGTCCTCACATGAGCCTCACTCAGCCAATGCTGGATAGAACTGCCTGCACCTTCAGCCCCACCACCAGCATTAGGCTCCAGTTAGGGGGTTAATTAAATTTTCTTATCTCTCCCCAATGCCCTTACATAAACATTATGCTCAGGGAGTGATTGTGTTTGGAGCCTCAACACAAAACCCAAACTATTGTGTGAGCTGCTGTTCCGATGATTTGCATCAAACTTGAGAGTTGTCTGACTGAAATATCAAATAATTAAATTTGGCAAAACTTTTAATTTGAGGTGATGAAATTACTTTGATAAAAATGTAGCAACTTAATCATACTGATTATAAATTTCCAATATGAATATAATCAAAATGCATCCCCCCACCCAATGTAATCTGCAAATCTGCACTGGCTGTAGGTCATTATTTTTTATATGATGCAGAAGCAGAATTTTAATTTTACTTCATGTTCAGGGCAAATCAACGGTCTATAAAAACAAGAGCATCTCCTTCTAAAGGGGAATGACTGTGTTTTGTGTTTTGTTTTTTTACTGAAGCATGGGTCATCTTGTTTTGCTTTCTTTTATTGAGTAGCTTTGAGCAACATTACCGTCCGACCCACTGCCCTCCAAAGTCCCAGCGATCCACACCATTAGCTGCTGGTATTTCACTGGAAAACGTGCGACCTCCCACCCGATCTGTATGACACACAAGACACGACTTAGTCAGAGCAACACTTAAATTCTACAAGAGTCCAGGGAAAATCATTTACCATGGTTTAACAAACCTTTTCCTTCCAGTAGCAGTATTCTCATCTGGCTGTTCCTTTTCCTGAGAAAATGAGCTGCGCTCAGTCCAGACAGTCCAGCACCGACAATAATAACATCCCAAATTTCTGCGGTCATTCTGAAGCTCAGGAGTTGCAATTCAATGCCTCATTTCTGTCTTTCTTGTTCTTATCAATTATGTTATCTGGCCGGGCTACTTTCATAACTGTGCACTTTGGAACTGTGAGTAACTGAGCCTGTGGCCTACTTGGCACATAAATGACTGCATGAATCCCAGCAAAGGCTTTGAGTTTTTATTTATTTATTTCCTTCTTTTTTTACATTGTCAGATGTGAGGCCTTCTGCATTTGTTAAACTGAGTTTGAAATGATCATGCAAAATAAAATAAATAACAAAAAAAAAATGACGATTTTGAAGTTACTGGTTGAATAAAGAATTAGGTCGCTCTGTTTGCAAAGATTGAGAGATGACTTGGAAATGTGTTTAGAAATGAGTCAGACTGAGCTCAAGGCCGCGGGAAACATATCTAGAGCTGAATAAACACAGTATAACTAAAATAGGAAAAGTTTTATTTGTATTATATGCATAGATATCTTTATTTGAAAACACCAACTATAATTATTAGATATTAGAACATCATCATCTTTAGAATAGGTAGTATTTAGTACCATAATTACTACATCAATGCAGACCATCCATCCATCCATCCATTTTCTTGTAGATGACACGCCCTCCATCATCTCGTCAACAGACGCTTTATTTGACATGCGGGTTGCTGGAGTCTATCCCAGCTGACAACGGGTGAGAAGCGGGGTACACTCTGGACACTTCGCCAGTGAACCAAATTGAAGAAACACATACTGAAGATAATTATTATTTTCTTCCTTTTTGCACTGAGGTCTTAGTTCTTGCAACCAAGAGAGACTGAAGATGAAAGAACAAGACTAAAACTGAATATTACACTGATAACGGAAACACACATGCATTGTTGTCCACTTGTTGATAAATGTAAATATGTGCATTAAGAACCGAGAATTGAGTATATGATTTTCAATCAACTGTAAATTTTGGTCAACCATTAATTTGCATTTATCTTATCCATCCAGTAGTTTTTCCGTAATCCTGCTGACAGACAGACAGACCGACAAACGCCATCAAAAACGCAACTTCTTAGAGGTAACAGTTTATTTTCTTTAATTCAACTGTTCAATTTTGTTCAAGCTGCTTGTGAAAGGAAAGAAAGATCAAAGCTGGAGAGATTGATCGAAATTTGCAAATCTGGCTGAGAAATGACCTTTCTTCATGTTGTACATGTACAAACCTCGGTGGCTCACGTTTTTAGCCGACCGACAGGTTTTGTGCCACTTGAGACTCTGTGCTTTCTTTGTCTCCTGATGATTTGAAAGCACCGGCATCTGAAAAACGAGAGCTGCTGCTGTGAGCTACATTGTGTTTCCAAATACAAGGTCGAGCTAGATGGTTTATTCTTTACGCTCGTGTTTCCAAAACGTTTTTTTCTTTTATTAACTGCGTTTGCTTTTATTTAAACATATTGGAATATTTTTGAGCGGACACACAAAACAACACAATGCGAAGTCCCCGACTGAGAAGGTAGAATTGTGTTGAAGATGTGCTGGTTTTGGTACATCACACTAAAACCTTGGGTTTCAAATCATTTCATGACAAATCAAACCAGTTGCTTCTCCAGTTTCGTTTCCGTGCAGATACATCTCTTTAATTTCTTTGTTATTGTGAGCTTCTGAATTTGTTTGAGGGTGCTTCCTCTTATTTTGTTTGACATTTCAAAAATATATTTCTCCATCATTTATACTTAATTTAGCGTTGATAGAGAATTACAAATGATTCGAGGGTATCAGGTAAAACAGGTAACATAAGCGGATCAGTCGACCAATCGGAAGTGGCTATGCTGATGCAGTAAGGCAGGGGGGGAGGAGTGAAGGGAAGGCAGCAGGAGGCACTCTGCTCCTTCAGCCATTGTACTCCATTGACAGGCATTTGAATGAATCGGAGGGTAAACACAACTGTAAATGATTTTTTTCTATAACTATGCATGATTTCATTTAAGACTGCAGAAATCCTTGTTTATATGCCGTTATATATATATATATATATATATATATATATATAGAATATCTTCTCTGTTGGACTCTCATTCCTTTTGACCTTTTGCTGTTATTCACTTTAAACAGAACCAGGATGTTTAGATGCACCTTCAGTCCGCTCTCGTGCCTCGACTCCATATGTTGTTTGCTCTTGATGTGCACTGCTGCCACGCCGAGCACAGGTAAGAACACAGACCCCCCCCCCCGACCACATTTATTTTTAAGCAGTTTTTTTAGCAATGATTACTGTCTCCTCTGTGTTGAACACCACTGAGCTGCACAAGCCTCAGTAGGTTTCAACTTGTGTTACCACGGCGCTCGCAGTCTGTCCAATCAGATTGTGAAATTGTGTCTCCAGACA
>NW_027180540.1:0-94898 GCF_040956055.1 Brachionichthys hirsutus | reverse complement strand
TCGGAAAACGGGGCCGTGGTTTTTGCCACAAGCCGCAAGCACTTGGTGTCAGTACCCGCCCCCCCCCCCCCCCCCTCCCTCCTCCCTCCCTCCCTCCATCGAGCTAATGTGATAGCAGTTGATATGAAGAAGTGTTACGTTCCCTGCACATTGCTCTGCCTACATGATGGCTGGCGTGGATTTGACTTGGTCTTTGAATGGTCTTGGTCACCTTTGTACTTGTATTATTTCGTTTTGGAGGTAAATCTGGGGATGTTTTTGTACATATTTTGTGTTCTGGAGCGCTGCCTCCGCCCAGCTTATAAATAGGCTGGCCTTCAGGCACTTCGCGTCGCTTGCTATCGCTCGTGCTGTTGCGCTCGCCACAGTCCCGTTTAGCGCACCTTTGCGCGCATGTCGCTCCTGTCACCAGCCCGCCTCTGCAGACCCAACGCCGTGGTTTATAGCCGGTGCTGGGGCTTTGGTTTTGCTTGCAGCCCTTGCTTTTTCTCCCTTTGGCTGTTTGGCCTGGTGTGACCGGCTGTCCTGTTTACAGATTTCATTTGTGTTGGTTTAGGACTCCGTTTTTTCGCCCGTGGGAACAGGTTCCACGGCCGCATAGCAGTTGGCCTGTGAACACATCTTTATGTTAATTTTGAGTCGTACTTTGGGTTTTATGTTGTTTCGGGGCACAGGGGAAAATATCAATAAATAAATGTAACGTTTAAACCTTCATCGTTGCCTCTGTGGCCTCCTTGAATATGTTGTCTCATTTTCGGCCGTACCAAGAAGGGACATAAAAAGGAGACATTCTTGTTCCTCCATCACCCATGTCACAATCATTCATCCATCCATTTCCCGTGCTCATCCACATGCACTAGTCACAGTTTAACAGGCAGGTTTTTTCCCCCCACATGCCGTTAACCTGCCACACAGATTGAATTGTTGTCGACGTACAAGCTGTTTACACTCCACCTTCCCGACTGTCTCCGCCAGCATCACCAAGGAAAGCATCGTAGACGTGGAGGCGTCGGTCAGGAAAGTGGAGCAGAAGATTGAGAGCTGCACTCAGCAGGACGTGGAGCTTCACATCGAGAGGGTGGGAGCACTTTCCGCTGCCGCACACACACAGATCTTAGCGCGCAAGAATGTAAAAACACGCATGCACATAGCCCCACCATATCATTGAAGCATGGCATGAAAGTATGTAAACATCCACAAGCAGTAATGCTCAGGGCAATGCAAGTGTTAATTTCTCGCAACACAGTACATGGACATTTCTTACTCACTAACCTTCATGTGTAGTTAGTTATCTGTGCTAGTTGCATTGAATGTAATTAGTAACTTACCGGTACATTTTTTTTCCCAGTAGTGGGTACTATAGTGACATGCACGCCATTCCAACGACAGAAGCTCGCTCAAACTGTCTTGTATAAAAGCATCCTAACATAAATCTAATGGTGTGTTTTCACACCCACACACTGTACATGACGGCAGGTAGCGCAGCAAGCCACTTGTTTTAACAGGCGGTCTAACACTTGCACATAGATTGGGTTTGTACCATTTTCCCCTTTGATGACTCAAGTCTGCACGTGGGCTGCGAGTGCTTTCCGTTGTCTGAACATCGAACCAAATTGTTCTGAATTGCACTGCCCTGTTTTGTTCTGCCCTCAGATTTTTGTCATAAGCCAGGCCGAGGCCCGTCTCCCCCTGCAGTTGGATGATGCTGTCAGGCCTGATGGAGAAGGGGAAGAGGTGAGGATGAATCTTAGGATGCATGAGAGGGTACGACCAGAGTAATTCACTCGAGAGCCTTGCGTCTGACATTCCAATGCCATTTGCTGCGGTTAATGTCGGCTGACACTCAGGGCAGGATATATTCGTACCTCTTAATAAAGCGATGCATTGATGTACACTCTAACTATTGCACATCATAATAGCATCAGGCAGACAATTAATAAGCTCCTAAGGATCCGCCGTCTGCTGGCCTTCAGCTGAAAAAGAGAAAACCTGTCTAGGTTTTGGATTACTGGTAAATGCAGCATGGTAAGTAAGGAGAGAGAAATTATGTTTCTAGCATATACACCGTTGGCTAATCAAACCAAGTAGAATTAAACATACTTATGAGTAGATGCCGAAGCTAATTAATATCCCATTGAGTGAGTAGCATCACCTTGTTTGACCCAGCCCTCTCCACGCAAACTGTGATTTAATCACAAGGTGGTTTTAAGAGCAGGCAGCAGCGGCTTTCTTCAGAGCCCTCCGAATTGCAATTGCCGGTAAGGAAATGTGTGCATTGATGACGAATCATCAGGAGGAATTGCATTCATCCAAGAAGTCAATATTTTGCCCGCCCTCAGTTAAGCTGATTATTAATGTTTATGAAATTTTCAGCCTTGTGTCTTGAGCTGTGAATCTTTGGTTGAGCAATGAGACCGATTTATTTTCAGCATTTTTTTGTTTTTTAATTCAGTTTCATAAATATAAAGCTTTTGTATGTAATGTTTGTATGTAATCTATGCAAATAGCTTCTGCAGTGTTTTACCAAATTGTCAGCATTGAAGGCAACCCTGCAGCTTCCAAGGTTGTTACTGAAATGGCTGATTTGAATCTTTTAGTTGTTTAACTGCAGCACTGGAAGCAGCTTTATTAAATTCATTTTTCGACATTGCACCATGTAGTTCACCTTCCTTTGTTTGGTAAACTGAAAAGCTGCTTGAATTTCCATTTTTAGGAATACTGAATAAGCACGCTGTTGCTCTGTTTAGCTGCCTCACTCATTTGTGAAATGCAGAAATCCGTAACATAGAATCTCAGTCTGGTGATACAACTGCGGTGACCTTGAGAGGAAGGTCACCGTGACGATAAAGTCTGTGCGCTTCATTTGGTGAAAACATGAATTCTGTCTGTATTTCCCAGTCATATGTTTTACCAATGCTATTTAAAAGCCTGTTCTGTCAACACGTGTTAAAACTAATGCCTCAAAATGATCCACAAACATCCAATATCATGTGCCTTATAACATGTTAGTACTTCTCTCAGCCGGACATTAATATATGGCTTTCACCATTCTGGTGACAGCTGAGGACCCAGCCCTGTTAATCCAGTAAACCAATCTGTGCAGCAGCATCGGAAACATCCCAGGTGTTTTTCTGCAAGGATTTAACATGTCAGTCACACACTTGTAGCAGCACCTGCTCTCCCAGGAGACACAGGCCTTAACGGCGCCATCCATCTGACTGTCTGCCCGTCTAACCTTTTGTACCTCAACGTGGGGCCGGTTGGAGCAGGATGTGGTGATGCAGGCTATTAGCTCAAACCCCAGCGAGACGTCTGAGGATGTCTGACATCCATGACCCTGGAGGCTGTCCAGGGATGAAACATTTATTTGTCACTATTGTTTTATATAAAGTTCCCATACGCTGTTGCCCCACATTGCGAATTGATGCCAGTCTTTCATTAAGGATTAGTATTAGTATTATTTTCTCCAACAAACATCAGTATTTTTTATTTACTTTAACAGTTACTCGCTCAAGGTTAACATGGTGGTTGTGCGCTCCCAGTTTTATCTTTTTTTTTTTTTATCTTTTAGAGCTGCCCATAGCTTATGAGTGAACTGTGAATTTTACAAACAAAAGAAGTCTTGTTTCCTTATATTTTCTTCCTTGTTATTTTGAAAAGCCGGTGAAAAAACATTTCCGCATGACTGGTCAAAAAATCCTCGTGTGAAAAGAACAGAAAAGGATACGTTGCTGAATATTTCATAGAGGATGGGCTTTGGTGATGTGATAATATCTGTGTTTGCCCTCAGGAAGGCAGAGCCACTGTCAACCAGGACACCAAACTGGACAACAGAGTGATTGATCTCAGGGTAAGATGCTGCCTGAGCCGAGGAAAAACAATTGAATAAATGCTATAGCCATTTTGTCGTACTCATCTAGTAATGTCATTGTTCTCTAGTGATGCTTGTGTTATTACCCGCAGCGATGAAATGCTGGTACTTTACTCCTTTGTCTGATAGTTTTTTGACCATTTGTTTTAGAAATCAGTTTTGAATCTAGCACTGCTACAGTAACATGATAATGCAGGAAAAAAAAAACCTTTTTAACAACACCCGTTGAATCGCAGTGCAAACCATTGGACCTGGAAAGTTAAAAACATCGTCGGTGATTTAGTGTGAAGTGCAGGAGATGTGCTGAACGTACGCGAACATCAATAGAAGCCGAACCACAAAGCATCTCATTGTTTTTGATCTGTGCCTCCCGTGTGGATGATGCAGTCGGCAGGAAGGCACTAACGCTGCACGAAGTCGCACAGCTCACAAGCTTCACAATAACACCTGTTTCTGAAACATGGTGCACTTTGAGCTCGTGGACCGCGGCCTGTCATCAGTTTTGCTCTTAAGAACCCGGTGAAGCTATAAAGTGGTTCCCACACTGAAAGACAGACGCTCCAAAAGGGAAGCATAAAGCCACCCATAATAATAAATGAGTTCCCCCTTTGTAACTTGAACATCCCTCACCATACGTTGCTTAGCAGTATAATACAATTAAAAAAAAAGTTATCTCTTATTCATTATCAGCATGGGACAAAAAAAGGGTAGGGGTGTTCAATCAGCATCTGTCTGGTCTTATTTTATGGCTCTAAAAGGCTAAAATCATTCTATATTTCCAATAAAACAGTCAAAGCACCAACCATATGCTGTGGTGGTGACTTTTGTAATTTAGGAAGTTTTATAAATGATATTTTTTGTGTTTCCATGGCAACACTGATACTTATTCTCAACAAAAGAGTGAGGCTCTATCGTCTTTATTTACCACAGCTTGTAGATATTGTGATAAACTGCGGCGTTGGTTTCACCATATGTTCACTGTAGATCAGCAAAAAGTATATTTTTATTGCCTATCGGATTCATAATTTGTTAATATAATTGCTTTTTTCTACTTATCGTTATTTGGTCTAGAGAATAGTGAAAAAAACTTAGATATGAATATTACAGACATAAGACAAACCAAAAAATAAATCCTCACATTTCAGAAGCACAAACCGACGAGTACGTAGGAAGTATCCATTCATTCTTTTAGCGTTATTTTTCTGTATGTGCGTCATCACATCACAAAGTGCATTTGACAATTGCAGAGGAGCTTGGCATGCCGCTCAGATTTCAGTATTTACATTTTCAAAAGTGGTTGAATCCATTTCAACTATTTGATTTTCTAAAAGGCTCATTGAAGGTGAGCTGTAGAGCAGGGGTATTCAAATTAAATGGCAAGAGGTCTTTAATGTCAACCGTTCCTCCCCTGCTGAGGTCCAATAACTGATGCGCAAGGCTCTTAATCCTAACCCCTAATAATAATGCACTAAAAAAACAGTAGAATGTCTTACATTCTGCATTCAACTCATGCAGACCCACTTCACTCAGGAAAGCGTAATCTTTGATGGCGACAGTTCAGTTAACCCCACCTTTATTTTGTGCTCTGAAACCAGACTGTGGTGACGATCCACCACAGTCTGGTGTCGAGCCTGATCTCTGTGCCTCTGGTGAATGTATGATGTTCAGGTCTGTATCGTGTACCCCCCCCCTTTACTGCAGGTACACCAGCAGAGGATGTCTGAAGTCAATCAGAGCTAACTGCTCTCTAGAGACATGATGCATGCATGCAATCAGTACTTCATTATATTTGACTCATTTACACTGATTGATTTGTAGGTGTAATAAGCGCACGTGAGTCTCGACACAAATGACACATAAATTCTGTTTAATTAATTCGCTGCTTTTTAACGTTTTTTTTAAATTAGAGCCATTTTTCTCCACCGCCATTTTTTTTTTCTTTAAGTATTCGGATTGGAAATGCCGGGAAAGTTTCAGCCAGACAGACCTGAAGCAATGTCTGCAGATTAATGAGGTTGCCATTATTTAGACTTTATCACCTTCCCATTTTGCCAGCAGTGAGGCAGACCAAGTCTACTCAGGACTGAACAGGTACGAGAGACTGAAAAAAGAGAAACAAAACCTTTTAATCACCACAAAGCCTCCGTGCCCTGTATTGTAAGGTCTGTGATTCATTGAGATGCGTAATAACGAGAGTCAAAAATGCAACGCCTAAGAGGTCACTCCTTAAAATCCACTAACGGTAGCAGTTCTAGGCGGTTTTGGGGCTTTACAATAATCCACTGGTTTATTTTGTTCAGATTTTCTCGCTGCTTTAGCGTCTGCATTTACAATCCTAATGACAGGTTTATTGTTCCTGAGGCTGCATGTAGGTGGATCTGAATGAACGCCTCGCACTTGCGAGCAAATAGTTGTTTCTCCCTTTATGATCCAAAGAGTTGCATGAACAGAAGAAGTTGTGAAAGAAATGCAGTGAGCCACGCCAAGTGTCGTAACGCCTCTGCCCGTGTGTCTGTATGTTTTGTTTGTGTGTCAAAGACGACCACCAGCCAGGCCATCTTTCGCCTGCAGTCCGGTGTGTGCCAGCTCTTCAGGGACACCCTCATTAAAAAGGGCTTTGTGGAGATCCAGACTCCAAAAATCATATCAGGTACAGACTCATTCTCGGCCTCGGTGACGTTGCCCAAGGGAAAACCGGGACTAGCATGCGCTAAAACATTTCTGAGTAGATGTTTCAGTTTCAAGATAGTCATCCTAGTTTCCATGCCACCTCCCCTACTATGTCGTTGTGTGACAGTTGCACGGTTTACACCCTGTATGCGCCGTCTAGGACTTTCCGAGACGGCGACTCAAATCAAGAGTTCAGTTCAGGCTCGCAAAGACGGTGTCGGTGTGCGTTTCTGAATTTGGATAAGGTCACACACATCTATGATTAAACAAATAAAAGACAAGAAGGTGTTTCCTTTCTTGTTTTAGAAGGATTTAATCCAGCCCTGTTGGGAATTATGTCTGACTGACTCTCATATCAGCGCCTCTGTTCAGGCGTAGGCAATTGAATCTGACAACAGAGATGTCTCTTAAGCTCGCTCCCAAAAGACCTCATTCCATGTTACTGAAAAAAATGGAACACAAATCCTCTCGGCGACATTCAGAGCAAAGCGTTACATGAAGTCTCTTTTACACTGGTGGCACATCTTAACATCTGGTGTGAAGAATTTGATTTACAGAATTTTCGCCCATATAATGTTTACCTTGTTGAAACCCGGAACACTGATCTGAAATCAGAAAATGCTCAGTAGGAACCTGATTGGCTCTGAAGTCATCCTTGCACAATCATTTTTATTCAGAATTAAAGTGGAGATTGCTTTTCTTACAACACAGACCTTCAGCCTCCCGCGTGCCTCTGCAGTTTGAACTGTGGTGAAACCTTTGATGCTTTGCTTCCCCTTTTCTTAAAGAGCCAATGAGACATACTCTCATAGCAAATTCAAAACTGCCGCTCTTATTTTTGCGGCAACTGTAAATTGGCACTGTGCTTTTTTTTTTTTATTTTACGAAAACCGCAACGTCTTCTGCCAACACCCATAGCACATAGATTGAACAGTTTGTTCCGTGTGAACCCCCCCACCCTGCCTTTGAAGGCATGAATGTATCAGATAATGCAATGTGACGTATGAGTCAAAAAGGGAACTGCAGATGTGCATATCACAGTGGCACCTGTGTGTACGTCAATGTTCTGCGGCTTTTTGTGTTTTTAATGGACTGCATGATTTTCTTTTTTTTGGGGGGGGGGGGGGGTTTATACTAAATAAAATCAATGTAAATCTATTTGACTTTTGCCAGTATTTTTAATCTGGTTTTTTTTGGCCCAGTGCTAGTAAATTGTTAAAACATAAGACCTTCATGCAAAGTATTCTTCAAATCAGAATGTAAACTTTCTAATTATTGCTGATAGAAAGCCCTCATTTTGTATTCAACAGTTGTCTTTGTCCACTTCTAGCTGCCAGTGAAGGTGGAGCAAACGTCTTCACGGTGTCTTACTTTAAAACCAGTGCCTACCTGGCCCAGTCTCCCCAGCTCTACAAGCAGATGTGCATCTGTGCTGACTTTGAGAAGGTCTTCTGTGTGGGTCCAGGTAAGACTACCGCCCATCTGTCCCATCACACATCTCATTCATACATGGTAAATAATTAAACATGCAGCAAGTGTCATGGAAACTGGAGACCCTATTATCTGCGATGAAAGCTTCAAAGTGGTTCCAAATCTAAACTTTAACAGACATCCTTCTGTTGTTTTCATCACGCTTTGCGAGTAAGTGACATAATGAGACTTGTTAAATAATTCATGGTGCTGCTCTGAGTTTTACATAACTTGCTGCTCTTTAGGAAAGCAAACACTGCCACCATCTGATTGAATGCATGCAGTATGCGACAAAATAACTGGAATCCAGAGCTTTCTTTTGAACTCAATAACCGCATATAATGTTAAGGCGTTGCATGTTTTTCGTTGAGAGAAGAAGGCACATTGGTTATTCCTGTGAGCAAACTGAGGACTTTGCTTTGCTCTAAGTGGAGGAACCCAGGAGCTTAAGGTCATCACTTTAGAAACAGTGTTTTTACTGCTCCTACAGACGTGCCAATCCAGCAAGTAAGGGGAATCAGCTACCCTCGAAGTGTCAGGGGCCAGAAGCGCCGTGTTTAAATGCCTCTAAAGCTATGGTGTCATCATCTGAAATCCGCTAAAGAGGTCCACTGGGAATGACCAGATACACCAGGCTGATGTTAAGCTCAGACGAAGAGATGTCGTGTTTGGAGTTTTCATGTGTGCACTCACCCAGCTGCACAAAACCGTACTTTCCGGTCAAACCCTCAGTGCATGCAAAAGCATAAATATGCACGGGTGTATTTTATAAATCTCATTCATTGGGATATTGAGTAGAAGTGCACCTTCCGGATTTCTACTACATTCAGCCATCTGGTTGAGATAGATGTAAAAGGAAGGAAAGAATATATCCCTAATGACTCATGTCCATCAAGTTCAAAGAAACCATTGCAAAAGTAAGAAAATATCAATATTGGACCATTTCAGCTGCAAACTTTGCCCAAATAACACGGCACATTGAATAAGAGCCATTTGAATATAATGGTAACATTTAAAATTCAACTGTTTAGGAATGTTTACATTAATTTAGTAAAAGTCATGGTCAAAGCAAGGCAGCGGAGGAGGATAATGATGACGATATGAATAATTACTGTAACTGAATAGTATTTATTTAACGGATTAGTGAAAGTAACAACGTTTAATTAACTAATCATTGCGGTCACCAATATAAACAGGACTCCACCTGTCTGAAGACCAAACCACAAAGATGTCCCATTAATAGGGCTAGAGTACCGGTACCTATTCTTCCCTTCAGCCACAGTGCATGCCTTTGGTTCACTGTCATTGCTACCAGTATCCGTGAGTTTGTGGATCACAAAATGATTTAGATATCTTCACATCTCATAATCCAATTCCGTGAACTTTCATGGGACAAGGATGAATTTCACGGACTTTTCTACTCCTACATTTTACGCTAACATTCACATCTGCTTTTCAGTTTTCCGGGCGGAGGACTCCAACACTCATCGCCACTTGACGGAGTTTGTGGGTCTGGATATTGAGATGGCCTTCAACTACCATTACCATGAAGTGATTGACTCCATCACTGGCACCATGGTGCAGATCTTTAAGGGCCTGAGAGACAAGTGAGCTGAAATTGTGATTTTGACTGACGGTTTTCTTTTTAATGCTTGTTGTACTCAAACACCCGGTGAGCTAAGTGCTCCAAAAATGGACAGAAAGCATTTCTAGGACATTAATTTTGTGGAAGCAAAAAAAAGAAGGCAAGTCAGAATATTGTATTTTTTTGGAGAAAACACTCGAGCTGTTGTTAAGCATTCATATTGACTCTTGTCTGCCATTGGCTGATAAGTCAGTTGTTTCCGAGAAAATGTCATGTGGCTTTATTGCCTCCTAGTGGCGTGAATCAGTACAGCATGTGTAGAGAGCTGAAATGACATCAAGCAGGGAAAGCCTCATGGTGTCTCATTCAGGTTTCCACTGCCATATTTTTATACAACCTTACCTCAAGCAGTAAAGCGGTGGGTCCAAGGTATGAGATGTAGACTTTAATTATACTCTACAGTACTGCATATATTATAAAGGAATAGGAATTGGCTCCTTATGTTGCACAGCTCTTAATTCACTTCACCAAAGAGAAGACATGCAGCTCAAATTGAGCACCTTTTTTTTCTTTTGCATACATGGCACTCATTCTGTAGCTTGAACGTGAATGGATTTGTACTGTAATGGATTTTTGTCCTGTAAGCACTTGATATGAATAGAAAATGTTAATTTATGGAGATTTGGCTGATAGGCTAATGGGATGTAAGATTGCTGGGAAAATGGAAGACTTTACTTTGGGCTGATGGTTTCACATATGAGAAAATGTAATTAACTAAATGTCTTTGGGAGGAACTCTTCTAGACTTGGGTCACATTATATTTCATACCAAACTAGTTGCAGTTTGAAGTCCCTTTTTTTAATTTTTAAATGTCAGTCTCTATTGGTAGTTTCCACTTATGACCACCGCTCCTCTTTCTAAGCGCTGTTTGGCTTTTCTTCTCATGACTTTCAAGAATTGTCTCCATTTATGTAAATTGTAATGTTCCAGTTCTTCAGGCAAACTACCTTTACTTCGATAAAGTTCATTGTATGTTGCTTTAAGATTATTATGATTGCGTGTGATTTCCAGAACATACAGTGATCTTGCATTTGGCCTGACATCAGCACCTTTGCAGAAATTATGATTTAGTTGCAGTTGTTGCGTGTTAAATCTGCGTTGCTCTACAGTTAGAGCATAGGTTCAACCTATATTAGGAAGCTTTAATGTTTTTGCATGTGTTTGTGCATTAGCTTCCAGACAGAAATCCAAACGGTTAACAAGCAGTTCCCCAGCGAGCCGTTTAAATTCCTGGAGCCAACTCTGAGGCTGGAGTACAAGGAGGGTGTGGCCATGCTGCACGAGGCCGGTGTGGAGATGGGCGATGAAGAGGATCTCAGGTCAGAAGACTTTACGCTCAGTTTCTTTGCACCCAACTCAAGTTTTCAGATGATTGCATTGTTTAAAAATTAGAAATGCAATGATTATAAAGAGAGGAAGTGAAACATTAGACTCTTTAAAGCAGTTTGGTGAGATTCAAGTCTTATGTGATCATTGTTTTAGTTAACCTTTTACAGCACAGTCTAGAAATGCATGAAAACAGTATTTGATGCATGATAATAACCTTATAGTGACTTTCAGAAAGTTGCAGGGAAACGATGTGATGTTGGTGTTATTTTGCAGATAGACAATGTGACATCGTACAGACGTTATCTTTCAAACTAACGTCTGTTTTTCTTTAGTACGCCCAATGAAAAGCTGCTCGGCCGTCTTGTCAAAGAAAAGGTATGTTGAAATGTAAATATGTAGAAAAATGTATTGGCAAATTAGAACATTTGTGTATTATAAATAAATCAGTTGTCAGGTCAAAGCACTTAAAGCCACAGTGAGCATTTCCAATTCTCAGTAACAAGATGGAGTTAAAATGAAATGGAAAACAGTTTAAACTTTACATAATTATTGCACGTGACGCAAACTCTCTCCAGGTTCTCCGGCTTCCTCTCACCACCAAACACGTACAAATTAGGTGAATTAGACACTAAATTGTCCATAGGTGTGTGTGTCCATGATTGTCTGTGTGTGGTCTCCTGTGATGAACTGGAGGCTTGTCCAGGGTGTACCCGTAGACTACTGGGATAGGCTCCAGCGCGGCCCGGTAACGGACAAAGCGGTTCAGAAGATGAATGAATGACGAAGGCACCGAATTTATTTTGTGAAGTGCCTCATTATGAAATCCTTTTGTTTGTAATTTGAAGAAAAAATTCATCAGCAAGTATCAAGGAATCATCTTTAAAGAAAACTAATGACTCTTCATTTTCCCAGTATGACACTGACTTCTACGTGCTGGATAAGTATCCGCTGGCTGTGAGACCCTTCTATACGATGCCGGATCCGGACAACTCGGTAAGTTTTACTCGTACACGCTTGCAGTATTTGCAGTAATCGGCTGCATGCGTAGTAGAAATGTGCAGGAGCAAAAGTTATGTAACTATTTGCAAATGAAAGGCACAGCCTTCTCTCTGTAAATTTTATTGGCTGATAAACACCATGATAGATATGCAGAGCTCAGGGCATTTGATTTATTCATGATGTGAAAATATGTTTAATTGATTTCAGTAGTAAACTGTTAGGATTACAGAAAAACAACAACACTGCTTCTATTTTCTTTTGTTCCTCCATATTTTGTCTTTTTGAAATCTAAATGTGGAAAAACTGGTTTAGATGGACAGATTGTTCTAAACCATGAAAACATTTTGGTGACATTTTCTGCTGTATCTTGAGAATGTGTTTTAATGTGCTTGGATTGGGCTGTTGTCATCATAGATTTTTATCTTTACTTTTTATCCAGAAATACTCCAACTCCTATGACATGTTCATGAGGGGGGAGGAGATCCTGTCTGGAGCTCAGAGGGTCCACGATGCTGAACTCCTGACCGAACGAGCCATCCATCACCAGATTGGTAAGCGCACACACCCGGACAGCTTGGTTAAAGATATGCCTTTCTGTCTCCCTCTGTTGGTGTTCACTTTGGATTACAACACAGGGAGCTAGAATGATTAATATTTAGAGAAAGGGATCATAACATTTAAAGCTAATGCATATTATGGCTACATACAGATCTGGAGAAGATCAAGGCATACATCGACTCTTTCCGGTACGGGGCTCCCCCGCATGGCGGTGGAGGCATTGGTAAGCATTCATCAAATTTCTGGGGGCACCGCCAAGTGTCTTGTAAATTTTTAAATTAGATAATTTTTGATGAACTTTAAATGTCATCCCTCACAGGCCTGGAGAGAGTCTGCATGCTCTACCTGGGACTCCACAATGTGCGTCAGACCTCCATGTTCCCGCGGGACCCCAAGCGCTTGACGCCTTGAACCCACAACCACATGGAAAGTCATCAGTGGAATGTCGGGCTGTTTTCGGTGATGGGGAACAATAGTAATTCAGAGTGGAAGCGGGTAAAGCATCTAGTGCCACTTTATCATACTAAACGTGCCACTATAATTAACCAATAAGACATAATGGAGGAGTAAGGTGGACTTTATTGATTGGTGTGCTTGGTCATCTTAACAGCCAATAACAGATGGTCAATAGAAGGAAAGGAGTTGGCCAGCGGTTTATGGATTGTGCTGTGCACTCCTAATCTGGATTTTAATGTCTGAGTTCTTTTCTATGGACGTCATAAAAGTACATTCTGTGTCTCCTAATACCAGCGCTGACTAAGGACTAATGATCATAGTCTCCATCTCCACAGATTTTGTATGAAATTGAAAAAATAAATGCATTAGTAATTTGGTCTCCTTTTTTAAGAGACTTCTTTATAAGTTCAGGAAATAATTCATACTTATTCTCTTCATGGTTACATGAAGTACATTTTCAATAAATACCATTTGATGAAACATCAAAATTTGAACATCTATACACAAGTTAGTATTCCTGTTTCTGCTTACTGACAGTGTGTTTAATCCTTAATTTATCGGTCTGCTTCATTCAGTGCAAAATGAAGTGGCCAAGTATTACAGATCGTTAAAAATAATCGTTTGGATGTTTCATCATCAGCGATCACTGAACACGTGTACACATAGCATTAGGTTTCATGACACAAAAAGAAATCTGTGCTCTAACTGTGGTCTCAGTCGGCACCACTGGCTTGAAGGATGAAGAGGAAGACCTGGATGACATCACTGTAGAGAGAAAGAGCTCCGTAGATGTACTCCTCTGGGCTAATTGCCAGCTCCCCCTTTCCAATAAGGAGCTGGGTGTTGTACACTAAAAACTAAAAAAACAGATAAAGCAAATTAATCTGCTGTCAAACACCAGTCATCACAGATATAAAACATGTTATTGTAAAATCTATAACTTCAAGTATAGTTTAAACTGATGAGAATGTTAGCAGATATATAATTTATAAGTATAGGTTTTTGCATAATTTGTGGGAAACGCATGCTGAATTTTATATTGACACATCTTCTGTAAATGTTTAACTTAAAATATACTGGTGGTGCATTTCTTGTTATTCATCTACAACCTTGCTTTGCTAAACAAAAAATTCACCTCAAGTGAGTTTTGACTCACCAGAGTGTAAACGAGGGCTCCGATTGCAGCGTAAAGCATATGCAGCCAAGGGACCTGTTGAGTGACACGGGAAAGGCATCTGAACGTGAGATCAGTCGCGCAGATACACCCTGTAGAGCTGCTGCCTGTCGCACTGAGAAACAGGAGTAGGGAGGGTACATGAAGGAGTTCGACCAAGGAGTCCTCACATATCGGTAGGAGAGGACGACGGCCGTAACGATTCCGATGATCACGAGCAGAATGCCAGCGATGCTGAGGAACCCCCCGCAGGAGGTGAAGTCCACCTGTGTGGAGAAGCAAACTTATGAGTAGGGTGAAAAGAAAGTCGGCATGCTCCAAACCACCAGAAAGAGTGGATGAGATCATTTAATAAGAAACGGGGGGGGCGGGGGGGGGGGTACATGGAGCTGTTTCAACTTGAAAAGAAGATAAAAACTGGATTCACATCTTATGACTAAACATGAATATTTAAAAGATCTCAGTGGCCCATTGTAATGTGAAACAAAGGAGTTCTTTGACACTGAAAACAAAGACATCCTCCGGAGCGAGAGAGACACGCGTTACATCTTCATATACCTTGGTTTGGAAGCAGAAGATTGTGACAGTGATACAAACTACTGCTGTTATTCCCATGGCAATAAATACTGCCTTTGTTTGACAGTAGCTGTAACAGATACGAGATTAACACATGAAAAACTAGTTAGGAGGGTGCGATACATCGTTGTAATGTTGTGTCGTTGGAGTGTTTTCTGATTGAAAATCAAACCTTGAAACTGCTCCACACATGTAAGACAAGGCAAGAGTCTGCAAGATAAAATGTAAGAACAATGTGTCAATGTTTTTTAATGTCAGTTATAATGTGTTATAATTCGCTGTACTGATCTGCTAGTGAACCATTGGTGATATTGACTTTTTGTTTTACCTAAATAAGACTTACAAATACTCCAAGAAGCACAAGATTGCATGGGAAACGCCTCCTAAAACATGGATGTGTGATTCATATTTCAATTCAAACAGAACTGTCCTGGTTGGTTATTGATATTTAAGAAATATAGAATGTTCATGGCACGAAAACGAACGCAGGCCGAGGCCTTGCTTACCTCAGTTCTTTGCAGCAAACAAGGACGCAGTAAACCACAAAATAAACCGCACTATGGAGAGACGAATGGCTATCATTTATTATTGTACTTAACTTAGCTATTATTCTTATGGAAATAGCAGCACTAATACCATAATTGATTCATGGGAGTTTCTTTTCAAATGTTCTATTTATTAATTTGTTTCTGAGGTGGAACTTACAAAGATGCCCAGTAGATGCCGGGGTATTTAATGACAAACAGCCTCACTGGGTCACTGCAAATTAAAGCACAGACATAAGAATTCACAAAACTGTTCCTCTCCATCCATCAAGTGCGTAAAGCAGTGAGACAGAATATCATGATGGCATGGACAGCAGGACTTACACAAACGTAAAGACGGCAACAACTGAAAAGGTGACGGCAAGTTGTGCTGCTAAAATTAAGTAAACCTGCCCACAGACACAAAATAAAGCCTTTAAGAGCAAGTGGAAAACATTTCTGTGGTTATATAGGAGGACATATAAGAGGATTATCATCAGAACTGTCAACAGCATAAAATCGTGTGTGACAGAATGGATAGAAAACATGCCTTTCTGATGAAGCCATGCCGAACAGATGTGCTTTCCCACTGGGTGTTCATAAAATCATCCGTGTCCCCTGCAGAATCAGGAGTAGCAAGGAATTACAGTCCATATCTGCATTAAATGGAGCCCAGGATATGTTTATATGGTGAATCACTTCATCAGAACCTGGATTGGATGTAGGCACTCCAGCAGACAGAGTGGGTACAGTGGCGAGAACCCCAGCTTGTGGGTAGACACCCTCCTGGCCCCAGAAGCCAGGCAGACCAGGGCCCACGGCAGGACTGGGGCTGTAAGACGGAGGCGGTGGAAGGGGAGATCCATTTTGCAGATGGTGGGGGCTGTTGATGTATTTAGGGTGGTGCAGTGCATCCTCGTACGGGGGGGGATTTTCGGATTTGGACGTCATGCTCTTGCCAAACCAGCTTGAGGAGATGTGATTAGCTTCATTAGATTCATAATACTACTATGTAATGTAAAAAGTAAACGTGTATAACCAGCTACTCATCTTTCATGTCATGTCATGAAATTATTATCATTAATTAAAATCTACTTACACGTTTTATTGTATTAATGTGTAAAATCTACAACACAATTAAAACACCTTGTAAAAAAAAGGTATTTTGTATTGTCAGCCAATGTACTTGTTATAAATACGTATATCGTATGAAATAATTCATAATAGAAAGGTCTAGGAGAACAAAGGCACAAATGATATTTGGAATTTTCAGCATTGTCTAATCTGATTGAATGATTTTAAATAGTAAAATGAACAGGACACAAACATTAGAGGGGAATCTATTTGGCTTACCTTGGGGCTTCAGCCTGAGATGGGAGCACTGTGCCCTTCAGTCCCTTGTCTCCTTGGAGCTTTGCAGACGTGCTACACAGGAGGATGTCGTCTTTGTAATGGGACACGTTCACTGAAACTCACACTGTCCCAGACTGAGAAAGAGTGGAAGCTCCTGTTGCTCCAGCTCCTGTTCAAAACAGTGAAAGAAACCATAAACTACACCACACCAAATGCTACACCAAACTGTGACTTTTGATTGTTTGTTCCATTTAAAACATTACCGGTATTAAAAATATTTTACTGTATAGAAGTGTCATTTCTTTATTTATTTTTGTTATCCCCGATATTAAACACGACATCCTCCTTTGTTTTGTCTCATTTTAATCATTGAGAATGTTAGGGGCCACTAAGTTAATTAGCAGTAGATTGAAACCGAGGTAAATTCTGTATTAATACTACATCATCAATTAAGGTGGTATTAATTCAAATCATGCCATAATGACAGCATGTGTTAGAAATCCTACAATTTATTGTTGCAATCCATGAAAATAAGAGGAAAAGCATTTGATGTTGTTGATTTTGTTTTTCTCAGGTTTAGCAGCAGAACTCAGTGTTCCCTCAGCGTCAGGGTCCTTGGTCTTCTGGAGGTGAATATAGTTTAGTTGAGGTGTTTATAACCAAAGAGGTGAAAGCTGTGGAAATATTCAACCTGGACTACCTGTAAAAGGGAGAATACAGGTTGATGTGGAAAAGACAGGCTCACCACTGGATTCCTCAAAGGCTGCAGCTCAACTTATTCATTATTCATCGTTTGGAGGCTCTAGGCACTGGCTGTCTTCTTGCCTGGTAACCACCCTCAAATAAAGACATGTTTTTTATTTAAAGACTTTTGTTTAGTGAGATCTTTTCACATACATCTTTAAATAATGCATGAATAAAAGGCGAAGTTCACAGATTTTACAATTAATATTTAGAACGCATACATTTAACTGCTCCACTCGCAAGATGCTGAAATGTTAGGGATTCGATTCCTCATGTTGTGACCGTAGAAGGATATAAACTTTTATTCACTGTGTTTCTTGTCATGATAGAACTCAGCTGGTATGGGGTCATTTCACTTCACTAATTAAACAAGAGACAATCAGAGATTGCAGACCCTCGCCTCCAATAGACTATTCGATCTTGTGAGACAGTAAACAGGGCTTCCGGATCAGAGGGGCCAAACCTGCGCTAGCTTGCTGCTCCGGAACAGGAAAAGCTACAACTACAACAGTAACATATATGAAACTAGAATGAACTGTGAGTGTGCACACCAAATTTGAAGTCCCTAGCTTCAAAATTGAGGTCAGGATGGACTCCTGAAAAATGCCGATGAGCTCATATATGACGCCATTCTAGTGAAAGATAAAAGGCTCCTGGGTCCTCGCGAGAGCTGCCGGGCGCGGTGGCGCGCGCCTGTAATCCCAGCCAAGCCTATACCGGGAGGCGGGCCGGCTGTCGGATCGCTTGAGCTCAGGGCCTGCGCTGCAGCGGGCTATGACGATCATTCCGATCGGGCGTCCGCGCTCGACGTGGTGCGCCTCGGGGACCGGGGACCACCACGTCGCCTCGTCAGGGGAGGAGTCGTAGCAGGTCTTAAGATGCCGTGGTCCACCCGGCGGAACGGTGGACCAGCGGGATCGCGCCCGTGAATAGGCGCTGCAGAACAACCCGAGCAATACATCGAGCCACAGCCTTTTTGGACTCGTCGATACCTTCATGTCGCGTCGCGCACACCAACGTTACACTTTAACAACAAGCAGCTGCTCATTCAGCTTCTTTTGTTCGCGTTGTGGAACCTTCACAAAGCCGCTGCTATGCTGGTGCGACACCGCCTCCTTCTGGAGGACGCCTCTAATTACACCAACCGCACGGAATACTTTATTTATTCTTTTCATCAACGTTCACAATATTACACCTTACACACACTTTCAACTTGCATCCCTTGATACTTGTTTAAACTTGTTGATGGTCTGGCTAAAACATTTAAAATGTATCCATTTGCACAAGCCAGGGTTGTGAAACATTAGATTGTATTTCTACTGTTTGAATGCGCAAATTAACACTTTGGATTTCCCTTCTATTGTGTCCGAATTTACTTGTAATTTGGTATTGTTCGGGAGATACTCTGCACCTCTGATAGTCACACAGACATTGAAAATAAGGTATAGTATTCCTTAGAAGTGTCATTTATTTATTTATTTTTGTTATCCCCGATATTAAACACGACATCCTCCTTTGTTTTGTCTCATTTTAATCATTGAGAATGTTAGGGGCCACTAAGTTAATTAGCGGTAGATTGAAACCGAGGTAAATTCTATATTAATACTACGTCATCAATTAAGGTGGTATTCATTCAAATCATGCCATAATGACAGCATGTGTTAGAAATCCTACAATTTATTGTTGCAATCCATGAAAATAAGAGGAAAAGCATTTGATGTTGTTGATTTTGTTTTTCTCAGGTTTAGCAGCAGAGCTCAGTGTTCCCTCAGCGTCAGGGTCCTTGGTCTTCTGGAGGTGAATATAGTTTAGTTGAGGTGTTTATAACCAAAGAGGTGAAAGCTGTGGAAATATTCAACCTGGACTACCTGTAAAGGGAGAATACAGGTTGATGTGGAAAAGACAGGCTCACCACTGGATTCCTCAAAGGCTGCAGCTCAACTTATTCATTATTCATCGTTTGGAGGCTCTAGGCACTGGCTGTCTTCTTGCCTGGTAACCACCCTCAAATAAAGACATGTTTTTTATTTAAAGACTTTTGTTTATTGAGAACTTTTCGCATACATCTTTAAATAATGCATGAATAAAAGGCAAAGTTCACAGATTTTACAATTAATATTTAGAACGCATACATTTAACTGCTCCACTCGCAAGATGCTGAAATGTTAGGGATTCGATTCCTCATGTTGTGACCGTAGAAGGATATAAACTTTTATTCACTGTGTTTCTTGTCATGATAGAACTCAGCTGGTATCGGGTCATTTCACTTCACTCATTAAACAAGAGACAATCAGAGATTGCAGACCCTCGCCTCCAATAGACTATTGGATCTTGTGAGACAGTAAACAGGGCTTCCGGATCAGAGGGGCCAAACCTGCGCTAGCTTGCTGCTCCGGAACAGGAAAAGATACAACTACAACAGTAACATATATGAAACTAGAATGAACTATGAGTGTGCACACCAAATTTGAAGTCTCTAGCTCCAAAATTGAGGTCAGGATGGACTCCTGAAAAATGCCGATGAGCTCATACATGACGTCATTCTAGTGAAAGATAAAAGGCTCCTGGGTCCTCGCGAGAACTGCCGGGCGCGGTGGCGTGCGCCTGTAATCCCAGCCAAGCCTATACCGGGAGGCGGGCCGGCTGTCGGATCGCCTGAGCTCAGGGCCTGGGCTGCGGCGGGCTATGACGATCATTCCGATCGGGCGTCCGCGCTCGATGTGGTGCGCCTCGGGGACCGGGGACCACCACGTCGCCTCGTCAGGGGAGGAGTCGTAGCAGGTCCTAAGATGCCGTGGTCCACCCGGCGGAACGGTGGACCAGCGGGATCGCGCCCGTGAATAGGCGCTGCGGAACAACCCGAGCAATACATCGAGCCACAGCCTTTTTGGACTCGTGGATACCTTCATGTCGCGTCGCGCACACCAACGTTACACTTTAACAACAAGCAGCTGCTCATTCAGCTTCTTTTGTTCACGTTGTGGAACCTTCACAAAGCCGCTGCTATGCTGGTGCGACACCGCCTCCTTCTGGAGGACGCCTCTAATTACACCAACCGCACGGAATACTTTATTTATTCTTTTCATCAACATTCACAATATTACACCTTACACACACTTTCAACTTGCATCCCTTGATATTTGTTTAAACTTGTTGATGGTCTGGCTAAAACATTTAAAATGTATCCATTTGCACAAGCCAGGGTTGTGAAACATTAGATTGTATTTCTACTGTTTGAATGCGCAAATTAACACTTTGGATTTCCCTTCTATTGTGTCCGAATTTACTTGTAATTTGGTATTGTTCGGGAGATACTCTGCACCTCTGATAGTCACACAGACATTGAAAATAAGGTATAGTATTCCTTAGAAGTGTCATTTATTTATTTATTTTTGTTATCCCCGATATTAAACACGACATCCTCCTTTGTTTTGTCTCATTTTAATCATTGAGAATGTTAGGGGCCACTAAGTTAATTAGCAGTAGATTGAAACCGAGGTAAATTCTGTATTAATACTACGTCATCAATTAAGGTGGTATTCATTCAAATCATGCCATAATGACAGCATGTGTTAGAAATCCTACAATGTATTGTTGCAATCCATGAAAATAAGAGGAAAAGCATTTGATGTTGTTGATTTTGTTTTTCTCAGGTTTAGCAGCAGAGCTCAGTGTTCCCTCAGCGTCAGGGTCCTTGGTCTTCTGGAGGTGAATGTAGTTTAGTTGAGGTGTTTATAACCAAAGAGGTGAAAGCTGTGGAAATATTCAACCTGGACTACCTGTAAAAGGGAGAATACAGGTTGATGTGGAAAAGACAGGCTCACCACTGGATTCCTCAAAGGCTGCAGCTCAACTAATTCATTATTCATCGTTTGGAGGCTCTAGGCACTGGCTGTCTTCTTGCCTGGTAACCACCCTCAAATAAAGACATGTTTTTTATTTAAAGACTTTTGTTTAGTGAGATCTTTTCACATGCATCTTTAAATAATGCATGAATAAAGGGCGAAGTTCACAGATTTTACAATTAAAATTTAGAACGCATACATTTAACTGCTCCACTCGCAAGATGCTGAAATGTTAGGGATTCGATTCCTCATGTTGTGACCGTAGAAGGATATAAACTTTTATTCACTGTGTTTCTTGTCATGATAGAACTCAGCTGGTATGGGGTCATTTCACTTCACTAATTAAACAAGAGACAATCAGAGATTGCAGACCCTCGCCTCCAATAGACTATTGGATCTTGTGAGACAGTAAACAGGGCTTCCGGATCAGAGGGGCCAAACCTGCGCTAGCTTGCTGCTCGGGAACAGGAAAAGCTACAACTACAACAGTAACATATATGAAACTAGAATGAACTATGAGTGTGCACACCAAATTTGAAGTCTCTAGCTCCAAAATTGAGGTCAGGATGGACTCCTGAAAAATGCCGATGAGCTCATATATGACGTCATTCTAGTGAAAGATAAAAGGCTCCTGGGTCCTCGCGAGAACTGCCGGGCGCGGTGGCGTGCGCCTGTAATCCCAGCCAAGCCTATACCGGGAGGCGGGCCGGCTGTCGGATCGCTTGAGCTCAGGGCCTGGGCTGCAGCGGGCTATGACGATCATTCCGATCGGGCGTCCGCGCTCGACGTGGTGCGCCTCGGGGACCGGGGACCACCACGTCGCCTCGTCAGGGGAGGAGTCGTAGCAGGTCTTAAGATGCCGTGGTCCACCCGGCGGAACGGTGGACCAGCGGGATCGCGCCGGTGAATAGGCGCTGCAGAACAACCCGGGCAATACATCGAGCCACAGCCTTTTTGGACTCGTCGATACCTTCATGTCGCGTCGCGCACACCAACGTTACACTTTAACAACAAGCAGCTGCTCATTCAGCTTCTTTTGTTCGCGTTGTGGAACCTTCACAAAGCCGCTGCTATGCTGGTGCGACACCGCCTCCTTCTGGAGGACGCCTCTAATTACACCAACCGCACGGAATATAAGGTATAGTATTCCTTAGAAGTGTCATTTCTTTATTTATTTTTGTTATCCCCGATATTAAACACGACATCCTCCTTTGTTTTGTCTCATTTTAATCATTGAGAATGTTAGGGGCCACTAAGTTAATTAGCAGTAGATTGAAACCGAGGTAAATTCTATATTAATACTACGTCATCAATTAAGGTGGTATTCATTCAAATCATGCCATAATGACAGCATGTGTTAGAAATCCTACAATTTATTGTTGCAATCCATGAAAATAAGAGGAAAAGCATTTGATGTTGTTGATTTTGTTTTTCTCAGGTTTAGCAGCAGAGCTCAGTGTTCCCTCAGCGTCAGGGTCCTTGGTCTTCTGGAGGTGAATATAGTTTCGTTGAGGTGTTTATAACCAAAGAGGTGAAAGCTGTGGAAATATTCAACCTGGACTACCTGTAAAGGGAGAATACAGGTTGATGTGGAAAAGACCGGCTCACCACTGGATTCCTCAAAGGCTGCAGCTCAACTTATTCATTATTCATCGTTTGGAGGCTCTAGGCACTGGCTGTCTTCTTGCCTGGTAACCACCCTCAAATAAAGACATGTTTTTTATTTAAAGACTTTTGTTTCATGAGATCTTTTCACATGCATCTTCAAATAATGCGTGAATAAAAGGCAAAGTTCACAGATTTTACAATTAATATTTAGAACGCATACATTTAACTGCTCCACTCGCAAGATGCTGAAATGTTAGGGATTCAATTCCTCATGTTGTGACCGTAGAAGGATATAAACTTTTATTCACTGTGTTTCTTGTCATGATAGAACTCAGCTGGTATGGGGTCATTTCACTTCACTAATTAAACAAGAGACAATCAGAGATTGCAGACCCTCGCCTCCAATAGACTATTCGATCTTGTGAGACAGTAAACAGGGCTTCCGGATCAGAGGGGCCAAACCTGCGCTAGCTTGCTGCTCCGGAACAGGAAAAGATACAACTACAACAGTAACATATATGAAACTAGAATGAACTATGAGTGTGCACACCAAATTTGAAGTCTCTAGCTCCAAAATTGAGGTCAGGATGGACTCCTGAAAAATGCCGATGAGCTCATATATGACGTCATTCTAGTGAAAGATAAAAGGCTCCTGGGTCCTCGCGAGAACTGCCGGGCGCGGTGGCGTGCGCCTGTAATCCCAGCCAAGCCTATACCGGGAGGCGGGCCGGCTGTCGGATCGCTTGAGCTCAGGGCCTGGGCTGCAGCGGGCTATGACGATCATTCCGATCGGGCGTCCGCGCTCGATGTGGTGCGCCTCGGGGACCGGGGACCACCACGTCGCCTCGTCAGGGGAGGAGTCGTAGCAGGTCTTAAGATGCCGTGGTCCACCCGGCGGAACGGTGGACCAGCGGGATCGCGCCCGTGAATAGGCGCTGCGGAACAACCCGAGCAATACATCGAGCCACAGCCTTTTTGGACTCGTCGATACCTTCATGTCGCGTCGCGCACACCAACGTTACACTTTAACAACAAGCAGCTGCTCATTCAGCTTCTTTTGTTCACGTCGTGGAACCTTCACAAAGCCGCTGCTATGCTGGTGCGACACCGCCTCCTTCTGGAGGACGCCTCTAATTACACCAACCGCGCTGAATACTTTATTTATTCTTTTCATCAACATTCACAATATTACACCTTACACACACTTTCAACTTGCATCCCTTGATACTTGTTTAAACTTGTTGATGGTCTGGCTAAAACATTTAAAATGTATCCATTTGCACAAGCCAGGGTTGTGAAACATTAGATTGTATTTCTACTGTTTGAATGCGCAAATTAACACTTTGGATTTCCCTTCTATTGTGTCCGAATTTACTTGTAATTTGGTATTGTTCGGGAGATACTCTGGACCTCTGATAGTCACACAGACATTGAAAATAAGGTATAGTATTCCTTAGAAGTGTCATTTCTTTATTTATTTTTGTTATCCCCGATATTAAACACGACATCCAACTTTGTTTTGTCTCATTTTAATCATTGAGAATGTTATGGGCCACTAAGTTAATTAGCAGTAGATTGAAACCGAGGTAAATTCTGTATTAATACTACGTCATCAATTAAGGTGGTATTAATTCAAATCATGCCATAATGACAGCATGTGTTAGAAATCCTACAATTTATTGTTGCAATCCATGAAAATAAGAGGAAAAGCATTTGATTTTGTTGATTTTGTTTTTCTCAGGTTTAGCAGCAGAGCTCAGTGTTCCCTCAGCGTCAGGGTCCTTGGTCTTCTGGAGGTGAATGTAGTTTAGTTGAGGTGTTTATAACCAAAGAGGTGAAAGCTGTGGAAATATTCAACCTGGACTACCTGTAAAAGGGAGAATACAGGTTGATGTGGAATAGACAGGCTCACCACTGGATTCCTCAAAGGCTGCAGCTCAACTTATTCATTATTCATAGTTTGGAGGCTCTAGGCACTGGCTGTCTTCTTGCCTGGTAACCACCCTCAAATAAAGACATGTTTTTTATTTAAAGACTTTTGTTTAGTGAGATCTTTTCACATGCATCTTTAAATAATGCATGAATAAAAGGCAAAGTTCACAGATTTTACAATTAATATTTAGAACGCATACATTTAACTGCTCCACTCGCAAGATGCTGAAATGTTAGGGATTCGATTCCTCATGTTGTGACCGTAGAAGGATATAAACTTTTATTCACTGTGTTTCTTGTCATGATAGAACTCAGCTGGTATGGGGTCATTTCACTTCACTCATTAAACAAGAGACAATCAGAGATTGCAGACCCTCGCCTCCAATAGACTATTCGATCTTGTGAGACAGTAAACAGGGCTTCCGGATCAGAGGGGCCAAACCTGCGCTAGCTTGATGCTCCGGAACAGGAAAAGCTACAACTACAACAGTAACATATATGAAACTAGAATGAACTGTGAGTGTGCACACCAAATTTGAAGTCTCTAGCTTCAAAATTGAGGTCAGGATGGACTCCTGAAAAATGCCGATGAGCTCATACATGACGTCATTCTAGTGAAAGATAAAAGGCTCCTGGGTCCTCGCGAGAAATGCCGGGCGCGGTGGCGTGCGCCTGTAATCCCAGCCAAGCCTATACCGGGAGGCGGGCCGGCTGTCGGATCGCTTGAGCTCAGGGCCTGGGCTGCAGCGGGCTATGACGATCATTCCGATCGGGCGTCCGCGCTCGATGTGGTGCGCCTCGGGGACCGGGGACCACCACGTCGCCTCGTCAGGGGAGGAGTCGTAGCAGGTCTTAAGATGCCGTGGTCCACCCGGCGGAACGGTGGACCAGCGGGATCGCGCCCGTGAATAGGCGCTGCGGAACAACCCGAGCAATACATCGAGCCACAGCATTTTTGGACTCGTCGATACCTTCGTGTCGCGTCGCGCACACCAACGTTACACTTTAACAACAAGCAGCTGCTCATTCAGCTTCTTTTGTTCACGTTGTGGAACCTTCACAAAGCCGCTGCTATGCTGGTGCGACACCGCCTCCTTCTGGAGGACGCCTCTAATTACACCAACCGCACGGAATACTTTATTTATTCTTTTCATCAACATTCACAATATTACACCTTACACACACTTTCAACTTGCATCCCTTGATACTTGTTTAAACTTGTTGATGGTCTGGCTAAAACATTTAAAATGTATCCATTTGCACAAGCCAGGGTTGTGAAACATTAGATTGTATTTCTACTGTTTGAATGCGCAAATTAACACTTTGGATTTCCCTTCTATTGTGTCCGAATTTACTTGTAATTTGGTATTGTTCGGGAGCAAATTAATGTCATTTCTTTATTTATTTTTGTTATCCCCGATATTAAACACGACATCCTCCTTTGTTTTGTCTCATTTTAATCATTGAGAATGTTAGGGGCCACTAAGTTAATTAGCAGTAGATTGAAACCGAGGTAAATTCTGTATTAATACTACGTCATCAATTAAGGTGGTATTAATTCAAATCATGCCATAATGACAGCATGTGTTAGAAATCCTACAATTTATTGTTGCAATCCATGAAAATAAGAGGAAAAGCATTTGATGTTGTTGATTTTGTTTTTCTCAGGTTTAGCAGCAGAGCTCAGTGTTCCCTCAGCGTCAGGGTCCTTGGTCTTCTGGAGGTGAATGTAGTTTAGTTGAGGTGTTTATAACCAAAGAGGTGAAAGCTGTGGAAATATTCAACCTGGACTACCTGTAAAAGGGAGAATACAGGTTGATGTGGAAAAGACAGGCTCACCACTGGATTCCTCAAAGGCTGCAGCTCAACTAATTCATTATTCATCGTTTGGAGGCTCTAGGCACTGGCTGTCTTCTTGCCTGGTAACCACCCTCAAATAAAGACATGTTTTTTATTTAAAGACTTTTGTTTAGTGAGATCTTTTCACATGCATCTTTAAATAATGCATGAATAAAGGGCGAAGTTCACAGATTTTACAATTAAAATTTAGAACGCATACATTTAACTGCTCCACTCGCAAGATGCTGAAATGTTAGGGATTCGATTCCTCATGTTGTGACCGTAGAAGGATATAAACTTTTATTCACTGTGTTTCTTGTCATGATAGAACTCAGCTGGTATGGGGTCATTTCACTTCACTAATTAAACAAGAGACAATCAGAGATTGCAGACCCTCGCCTCCAATAGACTATTGGATCTTGTGAGACAGTAAACAGGGCTTCCGGATCAGAGGGGCCAAACCTGCGCTAGCTTGCTGCTCGGGAACAGGAAAAGCTACAACTACAACAGTAACATATATGAAACTAGAATGAACTATGAGTGTGCACACCAAATTTGAAGTCTCTAGCTCCAAAATTGAGGTCAGGATGGACTCCTGAAAAATGCCGATGAGCTCATATATGACGTCATTCTAGTGAAAGATAAAAGGCTCCTGGGTCCTCGCGAGAACTGCCGGGCGCGGTGGCGTGCGCCTGTAATCCCAGCCAAGCCTATACCGGGAGGCGGGCCGGCTGTCGGATCGCTTGAGCTCAGGGCCTGGGCTGCAGCGGGCTATGACGATCATTCCGATCGGGCGTCCGCGCTCGACGTGGTGCGCCTCGGGGACCGGGGACCACCACGTCGCCTCGTCAGGGGAGGAGTCGTAGCAGGTCTTAAGATGCCGTGGTCCACCCGGCGGAACGGTGGACCAGCGGGATCGCGCCCGTGAATAGGCGCTGCGGAACAACCCGAGCAATACATCGAGCCACAGCCTTTTTGGACTCGTCGATACCTTCATGTCGCGTCGCGCACACCAACGTTACACTTTAACAACAAGCAGCTGCTCATTCAGCTTCTTTTGTTCGCGTTGTGGAACCTTCACAAAGCCGCTGCTATGCTGGTGCGACACCGCCTCCTTCTGGAGGACGCCTCTAATTACACCAACCGCACGGAATACTTTATTTATTCTTTTCATCAACATTCACAGTATTACACCTTACACACACTTTCAACTTGCATCCCTTGATACTTGTTTAAACTTGTTGATGGTCTGGCTAAAACATTTAAAATGTATCCATTTGCACAAGCCAGGGTTGTAAAACATTAGATTGTATTTCTACTGTTTGAATGCGCAAATTAACACTTTGGATTTCCCTTCTATTGTGTCCGAATTTACTTGTAATTTGGTATTGTTCGGGAGATACTCTGCACCTCTGATAGTCACACAGACATTGAAAATAAGGTATAGTATTCCTTAGAAGTGTCATTTCTTTATTTATTTTTGTTATCCCCGATATTAAACACGACATCCTCCTTTGTTTTGTCTCATTTTAATCATTGAGAATGTTAGGGGCCACTAAGTTAATTAGCAGTAGATTGAAACCGAGGTAAATTCTATATTAATACTACGTCATCAATTAAGGTGGTATTCATTCAAATCATGCCATAATGACAGCATGTGTTAGAAATCCTACAATTTATTGTTGCAATCCATGAAAATAAGAGGAAAAGCATTTGATGTTGTTGATTTTGTTTTTCTCAGGTTTAGCAGCAGAGCTCAGTGTTCCCTCAGCGTCAGGGTCCTTGGTCTTCTGGAGGTGAATGTAGTTTAGTTGAGGTGTTTATAACCAAAGAGGTGAAAGCTGTGGAAATATTCAACCTGGACTACCTGTAAAAGGGAGAATACAGGTTGATGTGGAAAAGACAGGCTCACCACTGGATTCCTCAAAGGCTGCAGCTCAACTTATTCATTATTCATCGTTTGGAGGCTCTAGGCACTGGCTGTCTTCTTGCCTGGTAACCACCCTCAAATAAAGACATGTTTTTTATTTAAAGACTTTTATTTAGTGAGATCTTTTCACATACATCTTTAAATAATGCGTGAATAAAAGGCGAAGTTCACAGATTTTACAATTAATATTTAGAACGCATACATTTAACTGCTCCACTCGCAAGATGCTGAAATGTTAGGGATTCGATTCCTCATGTTGTGACCGTAGAAGGATATAAACTTTTATTCACTGTGTTTCTTGTCATGATAGAACTCAGCTGGTATGGGGTCATTTCACTTCACTCATTAAACAAGAGACAATCAGAGATTGCAGACCCTCACCTCCAATAGACTATTCGATCTTGTGAGACAGTAAACAGGGCTTCCGGATCAGAGGGGCCAAACCTGCGCTAGCTTGCTGCTCCGGAACAGGAAAAGCTACAACTACAACAGTAACATATATGAAACTAGAATGAACTATGAGTGTGCACACCAAATTTGAAGTCTCTAGCTTCAAAATTGAGGTCAGGATGGACTCCTGAAAAATGCCGATGAGCTCATATATGACGTCATTCTAGTGAAAGATAAAAGGCTCCTGGGTCCTCGCGAGAACTGCCGGGCGCGGTGGCGTGCGCCTGTAATCCCAGCCAAGCCTATACCGGGAGGCGGGCCGGCTGTCGGATCGCCTGAGCTCAGGGCCTGGGCTGCAGCGGGCTATGACGATCATTCCGATCGGGCGTCCGCGCTCGATGTGGTGCGCCTCGGGGACCGGGGACCACCACGTCGCCTCGTCAGGGGAGGAGTCGTAGCAGGTCCTAAGATGCCGTGGTCCACCCGGCGGAACGGTGGACCAGCGGGATCGCGCCCGTGAATAGGCGCTGCAGAACAACCCGAGCAATACATCGAGCCACAGCCTTTTTGGACTCGTCGATACCTTCATGTCGCGTCGCGCACACCAACGTTACACTTTAACAACAAGCAGCTGCTCATTCAGCTTCTTTTGTTCACGTTGTGGAACCTTCACAAAGCCGCTGCTATGCTGGTGCGACACCGCCCCCTTCTGGAGGACGCCTCTAATTACACCAACCGCGCTGAATACTTTATTTATTCTTTTCATCAACATTCACAATATTACACCTTACACACACTTTCAACTTGCATCCCTTGATACTTGTTTAAACTTGTTGATGGTCTGGCTAAAACATTTAAAATGTATCCATTTGCACAAGCCAGCGTTGTGAAACATTAGATTGTATTTCTACTGTTTGAATGCGCAAATTAACACTTTGGATTTCCTTTCTATTGTGTCCGAATTTACTTGTAATTTGGTACTGTTCGGGAGATACTCTGGACTCTGAGTATCTAAATGGTCTCTCTCTTCCGGAATTGACGCGTCATTGCCTACGTCATCGCGTTCAGCTCAGAGGCTATGGCGCTTCCGGTGTGGACGGTGACCCTCGCTTCAACCGCATCTTTCTTCTGTTTCTGCTGCTTCTGCGTTCGTTATCGACGCGGAGGGACCGTGCTTTGGAAGCGACTGTTTAGCAAACTAATGGCCCGAACAGAGAAGCCGTTGTTCCGAATTGCGTGAGTATAAGACGACCTTATCTCATAAAACTCGGTTGTTATCGCGGTGAGTGTAGTTAGCATAGCATAATAGCATCTAGCCATTCCCAATGAGAGACTATCCCTACCGACTGAATTTAATAAACACATTCCCTTTCATAAATATATACATACATATATTACGTGTATGTGTTTTAGATAAATATCTAGACTAGGTTCACCTCTTGGCCGGATCTATTTATATTATTGATTGTTTGTTTGTTTATTTCATAGGTACACACTGTATACAAGAACCATTCTTGGCTACATGTACTACAAGAGGCAAATGAGGAAAGCCCGGGAACGTTTTCCAGCTGGCCATTCCACATCTCTGCCGATGGAGATGAACGGTACACAGCAGTTTACCCTCCATTGCCTTTGAGCGTTCAGCACAACAGACTCTTCTGGATGGTTTGCTTTCATGGTGCTGAATAATGGAGGCTACAGAGTTGAAAGAAGCGTCTATTATCCATCCATCCGTTGTACGACCACTCTCTCACCGCCTTGTTCTTCCAAGAAGAGCAGCAAATTAATGATAATAATAATAATAATAATGCATTGGACTTGTATACGCTCAGCTCATAGTGCATTATTCATTCGCTCCACACTTGGTGGTGGTGAAGCTGCGACTGACCCGGGGCAGACTGATGGAAGTGAGGCTTAAACTTGACTTGTTTAAGTTTGGTTGAAGACATTTCACCTCTCATCCAAGAGTCGTCTTCAGTTCTAAATGACCGGTAGAACGTAGTAGAACCAAATAAATGTTCTTTTTGTTCTTCCTATCTGTCTTTATTTTTCCAGTTTGCTGCATTCATCTCAACCCTGATCTGTTTTTTCCTTGTTTTCTGGAGCATTATGCCGTATTATTTAGCGTATTGCACTCCTTAGGGCTAGGTCCTTTCACGTATTGTTATTTTAACTCCTTTTCTCCCTGCAGGCATCAAAATCATTCCCATGGCTGTGCTGTCTGACAACTACAGCTATCTTGTAATGGACACGGCTTCCAGCATTGCAGTTGTTGTGGACCCTGCAGACCCTGAAGCTGTGCAGGTGATTGCCAGTAATCTCCGTTGTGTGTATAATATGTTTTTTTTGGCCAATTTCAGATCTCTCGTCATGCAGAAAATGACCTTTCCTGTTCACCATTGATTTTGAATTGTTTTTAGTGAATGATCGCAGTTTGTAAGTGCGTTCTCAGAAACACACATTTCAAGCACGAAGCTAAATTCACTGTCAAACATTCTGATGCATTTTGCGGGTCAACGAACTTTCCAGTAAAGTGCTGCTGACGCACTGTTTAATATTTAAGGTTTCGTCTGCCTTGGTTTTCAGGCTGTTCTGAGGGAAGAGGGAGTCACGTTAGAAGCAATACTCTGTACACACAAGCACTGGTGAGTTGCGTAGATTTCACATATGAGTGATAAGAGATGGGTTAGAGATTCACTGGTTGTCTGATTTCACCATAGAGACCGGATCCATTGAAAAGACCCGAGTCGGCATTGGTTGGAGGCCAAAGCGAATTCGTGATTTTCTGATTTTCCGCAATGCTCTTCCATTTGTAGGGATCACAGCGGGGGGAACAAAGAGTTGAAAAGGCTTCACAGCTCATGCAGAGTTTACGGAAGTGCTGCCGATAACATTCCTGGCCTCACACAGTAAGTCCCAACCTGTGCAGTGCAGCATAATAGCCCCCCCCCCCCCCCCCCACACACACACACCATCCGTCCGAGTGTTCTGAGCCCCGACTTGTTCCCTGTGTCAGAACTCGAAGCAGCTGAATTTCACGGTTAATTATCGTCCTTTGGAAAAGTGTTCTGTCTTGTCTGGGAGGTTGAGAATGGACGATTCGATAGAATGGAGGTGTCGCTAGATGTACAGTATATCGATAGATAGGTACGTACATAGATACTTTATCGATCCCAAAGGATCAATAAATATGCAATTAAGTTGCATAACGTCAAAACTATAGGATTCATGGATATTTATTGTAAAAATCAGTGATCTCAAAGAAGTAGCATCTATAATGTTATACAGATACCATGTTTGCAGTATATGAAAGCTTGGTTTTATTATCTGTTCCTGGAAAAGAGGCGTGTAACTCGTACATCAACTGTGTTGCAATAATTCCCGTTTTCTTTTCTGTGTTCCAGCGCTCTCTCCCACGAGGACTCGGTAACATTTGGCCGGATTTGCTTTAAGGCCCTCTTCACTCCTGGACACACAGTGGGTCACATGATCTACCTCCTGGATGGTCAGTCCATCGGCGGCCCCTCCAGCCTCTTTTCTGGTGACCTGGTGTTCCTCTCGGGGTGCGGTGAGTTAAAATGAAGCATAATCCATAGGAATGATCACACACAGCGTTCTCTTTTTCGGAACAGTTTGTATTTTTCCGTGTCGCTAATGGAGGCGCAGGACATACGATGTCTGTGGAATCATCATAAACCAAATGCAGGCTTTTGTACCTGCTAATTAGCCACTGAATAACGGCAAGGAGCTTCCAGATGCAATCCATTTTGCTAACATGTGTCTCTTATTTCAGTCAGTCACATCTCATCTTTGCATTATTGCTCCTTCCACTGAGGATGTGAGAGATGCAAGGAGAAGACACAAAATGAATCCCCCACCCCCTGAAACCCCCTTCTCCTTGTTCCATATCCTCCATTGTAGTAAAGAGGGAACGTGTTCTGGGTCACAGGAGGAGATCAGACGCACAGAGGAGTTAGTTAGCATGAATTAGGGACATTTTTTTAAAAGACTTTCCTGCAGCTTCACATTTCAATTTGTCAATTTCTAATGCAATTAAAAGTCAGTCGTTCAAATGCAGACATGATAACCTCTAAAATGGTTTTGTTAATTGTTTGTGTTAGGAAACCATTTTGTTTTTTTTCCAGGAAGGATGTTTGAGGGCAACGCCACAACCATGCTCTCCTCTCTCAACGTGGTCGCCTCCTTGAGTGATGACACTCTATTATGGCCGGGTAAGGAAGCCCTTCTCAGTTATCAGAGAGCTGCACAGCTTTTGATTGTGCGGATGCCGGTGGGCATTATTTTTTCTGTTAACTGGCTGTCCTTCAGGTCATGAGTATGCAGAGGAGAACCTGCTGTTTGCTGCTCAGGTCGAGCCACGCAACGCGACCAGGGAGAACAAGTATCAGTGGGTGATGCAGCAGCGAGGCCAAAAGCTGTCTACGGTGAGAATTGTTATGCCTCTAAAGCAGTGGTTCTCAAATGGTGGGGCGCGCAGTGCGATGTCAGGGGGGGCGCCCGTGACCTCGGAGAAAATATTTTTTTTGCCTTACGAGAGTAAAGTGTAATTGCACATCCACTCCAGTAGCTGGCAGTGGCGCCCTGATTGTCAGAGTGCGCGCAGGGAGGATTAGCAGAAGAAGAGCGGTTGTAAACAATATACGGTGGGAGAAGAAGAAAGACTTGACTTCCTCATTTTCTGTTGCACACTAAAAAAAATTGTAATAAAGTTATTCTTTGTTGTAAGTTGATCTATATTTCTTTCTTTTTCATAATTCTTTGTATGTTAATAAGAAGGATACAAGAGTGTTTTTTTTTTTCGGGGGGGGCGAAATGTTTTTTTCTTCCTAGGGGGGGGCGGAACAGAAAATAATTGAGAAGCACTGCTCTAAAGCGTCCCAGAAGGAATCCACGCTGCCCAGCAACAGGGAAGAAAGGCTTATCCCATGTCTACATGCATGTGCAGCGTTATTGAAAGGATGTTGGCGCTCATCTCTCTGCGTGTCTTCTCCAGTGTCCCTCCACCATCGGGGAAGAGAAGCTGTACAACCCCTTCCTCCGCAGCCACTCCGCCGAGCTCCACCTGTTCCTGGGCATCCAGCAGTACCAGGACGAAGACTGGACGCAGTTCAGAGCCCGCGTTCTGGAGGAGCTGCGAAAACGTAAAGACCTCTTCAGCAGGCGATAGCGAGCCGAACAGAGGACAGTAAAGTACCGTCGATGGGAGCGCTGGGATTCCGTACGGGAAAACAAGTTCCATAAGCTTGAATGGGCATTAAGTTTTGATCTTCATCAGCCTGCATCAGAGAACACTAGGAACATAATTAAATACGGTATGTTGTTGTTGCTCTTTGTTGACAAACAAGGCTGTATTCATTTTGTTCCTCTTTAAATGCATAACAACAATGTGGAAGTAGCTTTCTGTCATTTTACAAGTAGGTACAACCCGATGTCTAAATTTTGTGTGTTAAAATATAGGTCTGGACAATACACAGGTCGATTTAGCGGAGTGTTTGTTTGAATACAACAAGTCCAGCTATTTAAAAACAGTCTGTTGATTTTACATTTATAGCGCCGATTAAGAGGAATGAACCTGTCCATGAAATACGTTTTGTCTTGAGGTTTAGATTGTGAATATTTTGTTGTATTATTATTTTCATCAGTAACGGTACTGTGTTAAAATCAGCACAATCGGGGGGACACAACACTGCTCGGCTAGAATAACATGAGCCAAATATTCTACCTTTTTATGTCCAACAATTTTTCTCTTATAGATAAGTGAAGAAAGGACAATAATTTTTCTGAGTAGGCCCCACTGTAAAGAATAAGAACATCCTTGTTTGTGCATTTGAGCCTTGTTCCACATTTAGAATTCTTAGTTGTTACAAATATGTGAACATTAGTGAAGGGTTTGGTGGTTTCTATTGATGGAACGTGACTGAATTGTTGAGGAACAACCTGTAGAATTACTCGCATCTCCAAATTATTAGAATGAAGCTCATTTATTCAAGCAATCTGTAGCCATACGCTATTTTCAGTCAGGTTTGAATGCACGTGTGTAATATTTAAGAGTGAGATGGTGATGAAATATATTTTTTCTTTTCTAAATTATTAAAAGAAATATATATCAGAAACAATGTTGATGTAACCAAATAGACAATGTTTTTTTTTTTCTCAATGCAGATTGCACACATTTTCTAATATACTAGAGAATATATTGTACTGTACTGTGACCTGGCAATGAAAGAAGATTGTATTGGTGTAATAAAGGCTGTCTTCTTCCCATGCACATTTATCTTACTTCTTCATATGTGTTAAAACCCTTTAAACTTTTGAGATTTGAACAGTCACTGGATTCCTCTGTAGTTTCTAGAGGAAGACTCGTACTAACTAAAGCAATTTGTCCCTTGGTAATTGTCGAAAGTGTTATTCTGTTGTGCAATGCAAAATCGCACCATATTTGCATATGTCTGAACAGCTTCACATAACAAACTGCTTTACTTCAGGTTATGTTTTAATGAGGAGCTATGAACTGAGCTGTCTGTGCTCAAAATTTGACAGCTGAGTTATTTTTTCCCCAGTGCCATGGCTTCCCGCAGTTTAAACGCTAGTCTAACCTACTTTATGCGCATGTACGTTACACACTAACAGAAACAAACGGGTGAGCTGAACTTTCTTGTTTCACCAGTGTAAATTCAAGCTGTGTCTTCTTAATGAATCACAGGGATAATTAGAGGTACAAGGAACACATCAAAGCTGTTTGATTTCTCTTCCATAAAGACGGTACCTCTGAAATCCAATCATGCACTTGAGTCTTAAAACCACCAAGTATACACAGACTGAATAATAAAAAAAATTAACATTTAAATCTATCACGTCGCCTCAATTAATAGAAATGAATTCAAGTACAATTGATTATGTCTTCCAGAACAACGGGTATTAATAGTTCCATTTAATCACATTAAATCTGAAATGCTTTCTTGCTGCGATGCATATCTTTAATAAAATCATATAATGGTTGACTAACTGTTGAAAGCATCTGATGATAGCCTAAAACTGTTAGTGATCATATTTTACAGATTAAGTATTTTTGTAATCTTAAATTTAATAAAATATTGATGCACTATTAAGCGCTGTTGCCTCACAGCAAGAAAGTCGCAGGTTTGAATCTGACTTGAGGCCTTTCTGAGAGGAGTTTGCATGTTCTCCCCGTGCCTGCGTGGGTTCTCTCCGGGTTCTCCGGCTTCCTCCCACCAGCAAAAACCTGCAAATTAGGTGAATTGGTTACGCTAAATTGCCCATAGGTGTGTGTGTGTGTGTGTGTATGATTGTCTGTCTGTGTGTGGCCCTGCACTGAACTGGCGGCTTGTCCAGGGTGTACCCCGCCTCTCGCCCATTGACTGCTGCATGGGAGCTCCAACATGACCTGCGAGCCGGTAACGGACAAAGCGGTTAAGAAGATGAATGAATGAATTTCACACAACCCGAGGTCACTGAATCGGGTTTGAATGGTGTCATGAATTACACAAGACCAAAGTATGGTATTTCTTTTAAGGGGCGAAATGCTAGAAAATGTTGTCTTTCAAAAACTTTCACAGAGGCCTGAAACCTTTGATGTATCATTTGTCTTAAAGAAAACAAGTTACAGGAATAATGACATTTCCCAATCTGGAAATTCCGAGTGTAACATAATTTGTCAAACGTACCAACATACATGATTATTCTTTTTTTTTTACAAAATTGTTAACTACATATATATTTTTGTTATTTTTTTTTATCGATTATGTGTTGTCTTGTCTTTAAATCACCTCTATAGACTGCATTCCACTGATCTGCTCCTCCACTCTATTTCTTTTCCAACACGTGAGCGTCACTTGACGTGAAGGCGGAAGTATTCATTAAAAACTTGGTTAAATTTAAATTCTACTACGACGACGACAGGACACAACCGCGGCCCCCTCTAATTTGCTAACATTAATTACGTTTGGCAAAATAGGTTTTGATTGGTTCTGATTGTGACAAACATATACTGGCTAACCAATCAGAAGCGGTGTAGGGCGGGTTATGGCGTCACCATAGTAAGATTAATAAATTCGCAAAAAAGGAACGGGAGATTTCCACGCGTATTTTAATTGTCACGGCTTCCTGGTCAAGATGTTGAAGGCAGTGATTTTAATTGGAGGCCCACAGAAAGGTAGGAATAGAACTCGCCATTGTTGTGTTTGTGACTGCTGTCAGATAAAAGCGAAGCTAGGTTGCTAGCATGCCTGCCTGAGAGCTGCCGAGCTTCGTTTGTAACAATGACGTGGCGTAATAGGACAACAACATTCAAACTAAGCGCTGTGTATTTATATGTTTATAACGACGCACAAAAAAAAAACCCAAAATGTAATAACAGAACCTTGTCGATGCAGATTATTTCACACGTTACAACATTGCTAACGTTACGTGAGAACATAGCGCCCTAGCGTAAAGGTGTATTCACGACAGAAACAAGTTACGGTTTGTAATGCGGAGATGTTTTACTTTCGCTGCCTTGCATGTTTGACTCATTTCCTCACCTCGAATGCATTTTCATTTATGTAATCTGCACATTCCAGAGTAGTATGTAATTCTGGGTACTCCATTTAGTTACGTAAAAACACAGTTGGGTATCTCAAATACTCAACTTCTGTATTTATTTATTTATTTCGACCATGTAAACAACAAAGAGTAAAATGATAAAACAATGCCAAATACATGCATACATATACATATACTTAAATACATATATACATACATATATAAAGACATATTCACACACACGCATCACATGTAATATTGATTAACAATAATAACTCAAAATAATAAATAATAGCCATAATTCACTAACTATGAAGTTTACATGAGCGAAAAGGAGTAGGAAGAAGTATATACTTATTTAATCCTACCCCTTCTGAAAGGCATGAGGGGATAATACTATAACTTCACACGTCGTGTATTCAGTGATTCTACTACAAACAAAGAAAAATGATCTGCATTGTAATGTCATTTTGCAAACATCGACTACTGATCATTACTGATATGCTTTCCTTTGCAGGTACGCGGTTTCGGCCGCTGTCCTTTGAAGTTCCCAAACCGTTGTTCCCAATAGCTGGAGTGCCAATGCTGCAGCACCACATTGAAGCATGTGCAAAGGTGATTATTATTTCAATACGTTGCCTTAGCATCGATAATTAAATGCACATAAGCTTAGATTATATTTATCTAATAAAAAGTGTAATTGTTTGATTGTTGTTGATGTTCATGTTATCTTACAGTATTTAGTTTTGCCCCTGCATAGCACCTTGCGAGGCTAACCTGTGCTCGTTGTTCCCTTCCATTTGTTCTGATTTGCATAAATTAGTTCAATAATGAGCATTGTTTTGTTTTTTTTTGTCTTGCAAGGTACCAAATTTGAAGGAGATTTTGCTCATCGGCTTTTATCAACCAAATGAGGAATTGACCAGATTTGTGCTCAATGCACAGCAAGAGTTCAAGATTTCAATCAGGTAGAAATCACACAATGCCCAAAATATTGTTTATTTTTTTCCGTGTTAGATTCACCTTTTCTTTATGAAAGGTGTTACGTTGTCCTGCCGAGTGACTGCAGGCATGCTGATCTCCTTGCCTCTCCACTGCAGGTATCTGCAGGAGTACGCCGCTCTGGGCACTGGAGGGGGCATCTATCACTTCCGAGATCAGATTGTCTCTGGCAGTCCGGAAGCTTTTTTCGTACTGAATGCTGACGTCTGTGCGGCTTTTCCTCTCACAGAGATGCTCAGGTTCCAGAAGGAACACGGAGAACCAAGCAGCTTTGTTATCCTTGGGACAACGGTGAAATTTCACGATTTATGGTTTTTACAGTCTTTTAGAAATTGAAATATGTAGCAAGTAAAATTCTTGAAGGGGTTTGTGTGTCCCCTTTTATTTGTCTTTTGCGTTCAGCAAAGAAAACATTGCCCGAATTGAATGTGTCCTAAAGTTTCCTGTGATTTTTATTTTTTTAATCTTCAGGCGAACAGAAAACAATCCATGAATTATGGCTGTATTGTGGAAAACAAGGAGACCAATGAGGTATTTAAACGTTCCTGCCTTTTCTCCCTAAATGATCACTCATCAATCACTATTTAGCTTTAAATCAGAACTGCTGCTCTATTTTCATTCAGGTCTTGCATTACGTGGAAAAGCCGAGCACGTTCGTGAGCGACATCATAAACTGCGGGATATACCTCTTTAACCCGGACATCTTCCAGCACATCGGCACCGTCTTTCAGAACAATCAGCACGACATGTTGTTGTGAGTTGGGGTGTTCTTTTTTATGGGGGGGGGGGGTCTGTTTGGAGGAAGAAATGTGAAAACCATCTATTCCGTTTCTTTTGGTCCTCTTCATTTGTCTTTTTTCCACTCTTCTCCTGTCCTCCCTTCCATGATTTCTGTTTGCTTACACAATCATCAGATATCCATATGATGGGTAAGTTGGTACATCTGGGCTGCACGGTGTAGTCATAGAGCTCTTGGTGTATGGTGTGAAGGGTAGAAAGTAACCCCTGATAAGGTGGAGATTGCATAGGGCGCTTTGAGAATGATGCTTGTGAATTTTTCCTGGCAATTTATGAACCCCTCATTTTGCAACTGCTTGACTATGTATTTATTTACTTATATATTGGCATGTCTTTTGGTAATTTCCCCCTGTGAACCACCGAGGACCTGCAGGGCCTTTGCTCGTTAGAAATTAAATATAAAATTAATCTAAAATGTTCTCATTTACAGGTATATTCTTTCAGAGATTTACACAAGAATGTCGATGCCACCTATAATAATAATAATCATGACCTGTTATTTGTACACTTCGGCTTTTGTACAGTTTAGGTGAATAGGATAATTGTTAATGCAAATATGTGTGCATTTCTTACCTTTTGAAAAAGCTAGGCTAATTGTCTCCACCTGTTTCCAGTCTTGTGCTAAGTGAAGCTCACTGGTGTCTGGCGGTCGTGTCAATGGAAAAATATGAGAGTGGAATTTGTCTTTTCTGTCCTACAAACAAATGTCCTAAATTTTCAAACTTTATATATTTTTTATAAAATTGCTAGTGCAAAGACGGAAGTAATTTGAGATACATATTTGCAGATGAATAATAATTCCCTCTCTTCACCTTTGTCTACTCTAGTCAGAGTTCTAGAATTTGTCCCCCAAAAAAACCAGCCCTTTTTTGCAGCTTGCCCTCCAAAGTGTCTAACACTGCATCCTCCATTTTGCCAAGGTCAATTCATCTTCTTGATATATATTAATGTGGACTTGCTGCACACTGGTCACCCACAGAAGCCATAATTTCACAAGGGATCAATAAATACATTCTTTCTTTCACATTCTTGGAAATCTGACATTCTTTTTTTAAGTGTTCACTCTGGTGTGTTATAACATTTGCACTCCGCTGACTTCCGAAATATATTACGGGAGGTCAAACCATGTTGTGCATAATTTACTGCCTAAAATCAATAGCACTTAAATCAAACGGGGAGCTGAATCAGCAAATTTGTTGAGCTTGTCTGAGATACTTGATAAAAATCAAAAGGCTTATACTGCAAAATCTCTCGGGAAGTAGTTTGCCTCCAACCACACCCCTCCTTCATGGTAAAAGTTCGATTATGGGTGCTATCCTATAAAATATTCTTTTCATCAATATTTAACACACCGTTTCATCTTGGGACTCTTACAATGCACTATGCCAGAGAACCTGATTAATATGGAACACATAGACTCTCCTATAAGTTTTGGATCACTACTAGCTAATCAGCTTTGGTTTCAGCCCAGCTCTGACAGCATTTTAACTCGCTGCCCTAATTTTATTCTGAGGACTGGATTGTACGACTCTAAATTCATCTGTTAAAGAACGGCTTTAAGAAAGACTTGAGTTTTGGAAAGTTGATTTTTTTTTTTTATATATCTTGCGTATTTTACAAATGTATAGTATGTATAGTAAAGAGAGGGCGGGAGGGACTGCTCGTCTTTACTGACGCAGTCCGTACTGCAGTAAATTATTTTGCTCATCGTTACATTTATTTGTATTTTTTTTATTTATTTATTTATTAGTTTGTTCCAAGCAGAATAAAAATTAAAAAACAAAACAAAACAATATTATACCTTTTTGCGTTCAAGAAACCATATGACGACTAAAAAAACAAAAACCCAACATCATCTGGGAGAATGGTGACGTTGGTTGCAAACGGCCTGTAAGTGAATATGTTTGGGATACATGGTGTGCCGTTGTTTGCTTCGCACTCCCTGCAACGTTTTGCACAAGACTGTATTTTCCTGAGTGTTCGTTCCTGGCACTGATGTGTAACTCATTATAAACTGATTATCTGTCTTCTGCAGAGACGAGCCAACCAATGGCTGGCACCGAGCAGAGGCCATCAGGCTGGAGCAGGACATTTTCACTGCCTTAGCAGGACAAGGGAAACTCTATGTATATAAAACACTCAGCTTTTGGAGCCAGATAAAATCTGCAGGGTGAGTGCATCTTCTTAAATACGCATTCAGCAGGACATACATTTGTTTTTGCAGCATGGTCAACCCCCAGCTTTGGAATCTGACACATCTGTAATTTCACGTTTTATTTGCTGTGGCATAAATGTTAAGAATGCTCCTCCCCCTCCCCCCCTCCCTTTCAGAGAATCGCAACCTTTCACGTAATAAAGCGCAGATAAGAATGTCCTGCATGTAGGTTTTCAACAGTTAGCAAAACAGCGTAACCAAGCAAACCTCAGTAAACATTCAGAGCTTTAAGACGTAACAGAAAAATAATGTTAATGCTCAAATTTCAAGGAAACTATGCGATAATCTCATCGTTCGCATCAATTAATTTGTTATTTTTGGTTTTCTTTTTCCAGGTCTGCAATTTATGCTAGTCGGCTGTACCTGAACCAGTATCACACAACTCATCCCGAAAGACTGGCCTCAAATAAGGAGGGAGGACCCAAAATAAGTGGTGAGATTCATCATTCTTCTTCTGGTTCCTTTCACGTGTCGGAGAGAAATCCATTCACCCGCCGTCCGTTTCACAGGCAACGTCTACATTCATCCTACAGCCAACATCGACCCCACTGCTGTGGTAAGCATCCGTCCCCGGTGTGAAATTTCCAACTTACTTTCATATAATTTAACAGAATATCTATAAAGTTAAACACAGGTGCATCTTGTCCTCAATCCAGCTGGGACCCAATGTGTCCGTTGGCACCGGAGTGACCATCGGTGCTGGGGTCAGAGTTCGAGAGTCCGTCATCCTACATGGTGCCACTCTACAGGTGAGCTTTTACAAACAGTTTCCTGCCATGAACGAGCCCTCTTTCTTTTTCTAACAGATTTATATGCTACTGTGATTTAAACCCTTGTCTCAAGCGATGACTGGATTTGTGGGAAACCTGCTCACGTGTCGTCTATAAAAGACGACACGTGAGCTTGTCAACTTGAATATCAGTACAACTTTTGGCACGTTATTGTTCCTGCAGGACCATTGCTGTGTTTTGAACAGCATTGTGGGATGGGACAGTACCATCGGAAAGTGGTCGAGGGTCGAAGGAACCCCCAGTGACCCAAACCCCAATGATCCCTACGCAAAGATAGACAGCGAGACTCTCTTCAGAGAGGGGAAACTCACGCCCTCCATTACCATTCTCGGTGAGCACGCTCTGACCTCGAGTGGGCCTTGCATGCCTCAAGTGGATCATTAAAAATTCAATATATTCAATGTCAAAATGTGTAATTTCTCACCAGGAACCTTTTTTGAAAACGTTTTTGTTTTCTACATTCTGGTTGCTTAGGCAGTTGCTGCTCAGCGGTTCATGCTGGCTTCAGTCCACGATTTAGTTTGACTTGTTTGTGCATTTATTATGTGTCTTGATATTTTCTTGCAAAGAAAGTTGCCACAAACCTCAATAAACTTTTAAAGATCACCTGGGGAAAAACAGTGCAGCCAATACTAGAAGATCTTGATGGTCTTTCTAGCGTGCACAGCAGTGTTAGAAATATATTAAAAAAAGCATATGCAAAGTGGGTGATTTAAAACTGAATATAATATTTCATATGCAATATTTAGCACTTCACAACTGATTACAGCTGTGCTTCCTCTCCCCAGGTTGTAACGTGACCATCCCCTCTGAGGTGATTATACTCAACGCCATCGTCCTCCCACACAAAGATCTGAACCGCGGCTTCAAGAACCAAATCATTCTCTAGTTAATCTTCCTCACGCTGTCCACTTTCACCGATGACACCTGCGGCCGGTCGCCGGCCGGCACCGCCTCAGAGTTACTGCCTTTAAGCTGTGAATCGTGAGAATATGGGACATTCAATAAAAAACTTTTGAGAGGTATACTTTTACATACAGTGGAACCTCAGTTGTCGAACATAATTTGTTTTGTAATACTGTTTGAAAACTGAAAAGAAAAAAAAAGAATTTCCCCGAAGAATAAATGAAAACTAGATTAATCCGTTCCTACTCGCCAGATAAATGCCCATTTACATGCCTACAGTTGTATTAATATGTAGCTACGTGTATCTAAACAGATAATACATAAAAGTGTAAATAGTATGAAAACAAAATCATAATAAAAATTATTTTAACACAAGTCTGTATAATTTTCATTTTTGGTTGCGTGTCGGGAGGGAGGTGGAGGGACAGAAGGAAGGGGGAAGTCCTCCATAAAATGACTGGGCAACTGTCATTTAGCTCAGTTTAGCTAAATGACAGTAGTTTATGGTTTTAAATAGTTTATTTATCCATACCGTGATCCCAGACACGGATGCCATTTTCATATTTGGAGATTATTTCCTTCAATTCAACAGTTGTTCTCACTGCTTTCCTCTTTTCTTTTCCAGTAGTATTACTGCTGCCTTTCTTTTGATCCATGACAAAGAGCTAAGGAGAACAAAGCAAAACCCAGACGCACACGAAGCAAAAAATCGGCACAGTCTTCTATATGGTAGATTGACCCAAACTGAACCTACTCGGGTAGACGCCGCCTTCCTTTGCTTGTCTTCGATTCACCTCGGCTCCACTCGTGTGTTTGAATTCTGAAAATCTGATCGACTTCCGAGACATTTTAAACTCAATTTTTTTGGTCGAAAACCAAGTAGGTCGAAAGCCGAGGTTCCATTGTATTTGTTCTGGAGCTTATACACATCTTAGGACATTGGTGTCTGATCGACAATGTTGATTCGCCTTGACATTTCTGTTTATACAAAAAAAGGTTGCCTGTAAGATAAATGCAAATACCTGTAATATATATTTAATTGGATATAATATAATGTAAAGAAAATATATAAGACCCACATTTCGAGGGCAACCTTGACAAACATGACATTTGTTATTTAGTGTGAGTGGAAGTAATGATTAGAAAATGACAATCACTAGATCTATACTGACTGGTTAATTTGTAACGGTGATTACTTACCTATTAAAGCCTCTTAGCTTTATTTTATTGTTGGTCTCAAATTGATTCCTGAAATAAATCAACGGATGTGAGATTTACATTGCAATCACGTAACGTTGCCTTTTTAAATTGTGGACTTAGCAGGGGGACCTTGAGACTTGGCTCTGTAAGCGGCAACAGCAGATCCTTAAAATGTGCATTCACAATTAAAGGAACTGTTCAAATTTATGGATACAGCACACTAACATTTACTTAAGTCCCCGAGCACTCATCATCACTTCAGCGCTTTAGTTCAATTATTGCAAAGAGAGCGTCTATTAAGGAGCGATGTAAACTGTGATACTAGAACCGTGGGATAATTTATTTTAATCAAGTCTATTCTCAAGCTACCATCCAATGCAATGAAAAAAAAAACCTAGTTAATCTAAGTTTTTCATATATGCTTTCAAAGGTGCTTTTTCATTGTTCATCCAGGTGCCTTATTGCTTCATAAAATGGCTCATGCCAGTCAAGGGCCCTTCATTACATTGCTTTTACCCTTTTGGCGTGATGTTAATCAAATGGGCTAAAACCTTTATGCTACTCCATAAAAGGAAATCCTAAAATTCATTAGATCCAAAAGGGTTTTCATTCCGATAAGAGTAACATTTTTATGCAGAGAGGCTCTCGCTGCAGAGCGCGTTGGAATCCTAATATTTACTGAGCCACACCACTCATTGATGAAAGTGTGGCCATGTTTTTTTATGTTTTATATTGATCGCCATGGACACTCAAGATAGCACATGACAAAAGTTAAACTCGAATCCCTTCCATCAGGTCTGCAAGAAGAGTTCTCAAAAGAGTTTAAGACGTTACACGTCTAAAGGAGACCACTCTAAAGTGAATCACAAAAATGAAGACTTAGAAACTCCATTTGTGCTGCTGTTATTTTGATATCCTCACTTCTGTGCTATTATTGTTTTGTTTTTTTATTCAGTGTGTGAAGTTAATCATTGAACTTCTACACACACAAAAAACCCCGCTAGAACTTATTTACTGTGAAGGACGGCGTTCAGACAAAGATGCAATTAATTCAGTAAAATGTTTCAGTTCAGCTCAATACGGTCATGCCTGTACGATAAAACGTGCTCCACAGACAGATCTGATTATGAACCAGGGTGATGTGAGTTTATAGTCTCAGGGGTGAAAATGGAGAAAAGTAAAAACATGAAATAAGCCTTATTTTCCCCATCCAACCGTTGTTGTTGTTGTGTTTGCTGCTTTAGGGCAAACACATGATGAATTCTTCAGAAGCACAGAATTACACACAATTTATTTATATATATATGTAAAGCTTTAACAAAAGAGAGAAAAAGAAAAGCTGTGTGTGACTGATTTGTGTTGCAGTTATCTTATTCTCGACCTTTTCATTTGAGGCACTCCAGGGCTTCTGTTTACTTCAGGAGGTCCAATACAGTAGAACAGATCTTCTGGAAATGAAGTACAAGAGAAAGCCAAAATGTCACGATTAGCCTTTAGAAAGTCTCCAGTGGCAGAATGCAAAGTTACGAATTGTGCATCAGCGGAATACATGGGATGGGATAGCAACTGCAAGGGCAAAGATGATTTTCACTTTTCACATCAGGACCAGTTTAGCAAAGTCCCACAAAGCTGGAGAAATATAAAGCTGAAACACACACACACACACACACACACTGATTTAGACTCAACATGAAATAAGCCTGTCTTGGATTGTTTATGATTTACTGTTTGAGAAAATGGGATGACGAGGAAATGTCTCAAAAAAATGTGTCACACTGCCGTCTGAAAATATTCTGCTGATCTGATGCAACAGCCTCAAAAAAATTACAATCAGATTCAGTGTTGGAAGCTTAAAAGGCAAGTAATCTTCCAACACCCGATACTTCAGCACCTCAGTGGCGACGGCACTTCATTATCCACAGTCCTGCATATTAAAACCGCTTCCTGTGGGTTCAGAATGGTGAAAGGTTCTTTATTCCCCCCCGCCCCCCGCAAACAGTGGACCAAATCTGCAAGTATAGGAGGTGGCCATGATGGGAAATCAAATTTCAAGGGATTCCTTAAAGTGAGAGCACATGTTTTGTGTATGCATGTGTGCAATAGATTCTGGCATTGCAGACCAGGCTGACTGTGGGAGAAGGTCCAGGGATGTTTCCACCTGAGAGAGCAGTTAGACGGTTTGCATGTCTGAGCAGTGCAAAAAGATGACGCCTGCCAGAAGCCTGAGGACTGACAAATGAGCTGTCGAATAGAAATGGACATCTCACACAGCTCAAATGCATAGCATGAGGGAACATTTGGCTGTCATGCATCAACGGTGAATACAAATGTTTAGTCCTCTAAAACACTGAAGAGCCCCGTTTCTGTGAACAACTCAGAGGCGTGTGTTGTATCCTGGAAATCCAGAGTTAGATTATGGAATTCAGAATTTTATTAATGTGGTTTAAATGTCCCTTAAATGTAATGACACAGCTTGTATCAATTATAATTATATATTTCAAGTTTTTTCCAAGTGTTGGATCTTTGAATTGTGTGTTTGTTGTCTAATCTTCATTAATATTGTTTTAACACATTAGGAATAAACATCATTAAAACATAAAAAAACGTATATAGTCAGCTGTTCTGCCGAAAGAAGAAAATGATCTTCGAGTTGCATCAAAATGAGAAATTAGGTTTGCTAATGATTTTATTTTCTTGCAGGCCTATCAAAAGACGAAGCCTGAATTTGTCAAGCATCTCATGTTGTCTCATATCTCAAGATGAAATCTTCATCATGACGTTGGAGTGATGTCCCTGTGATTACATGTTAACATATTGAATGCAGCAATAATTATCTGGGAAGATAACGTGATGAAGGCGCTGTTCAGTTTGATGCCCCCCCTCCCCATTTTTAACCTCCCTTTGTGTTTTCGTGCCTGATAGTTTCACTGTATGTGTGGGTGAGTTTAATACAGATGAGCTAAGCCCAGCCGGAATCCCCACATTGAAAACAGTCTTAGTTCCACTTCTCAGCAGATTGAACTCACATAAACTCTGCTGCTCTCTCTGGTCAAATGCCTCTAAGCACAGGATTTAACACAAAGAACGTTCCAAACTCTGAGAATAACATAAATGTGGAGCACTGCAGCTGCCTGAAATTGTGTTAACTAATAGTGATGCACAATGCATTGATGAAAATGTATTGAAACACACGGTACTACAGTTTATCTGTCGTTGGGCTCAGGGATTAATAAAACACAAATTGATCATATGTATTAATTATTTTAAAATGTTTCAGGGGATGAGTTAATGATGATGATTCTATTTCTTAGTTCCAGATCATATATTGTATTATTTATTCATTGTATCATTTATTATGATCCTTGCTGCTTTAACCCCTCCTCCCAGTCAGGCCATCATGCTCCTGTAATTAAGAAGTGAAGACAGCTGGTTTGAATGGCCCCTTTGTGTTGAAGGAGTGAAACAGCTTTTCTACCGCTAGGTAGGTAGGTAGTGAAGTAGGAAAACTTCAACGAAAACTCAAAAGAATTTGGAAAGTCGGCGCAGTCACGCCACAGCTGGACAAGGCCGGCGGCCGTGAGTAAGGTCAGCTGATCGAGTTTATGAATGAATGTGCTGCTGTGCCTTTGAACATTATGGAAGCCAAAGTTGTGCATTGTGACTGTTAATTGCAATATGAAACGGTGGTGGAATGATGAACCTGAGAACGCAAGCTGAGGCTGCAGGATGGGAGGAGGTTAAATGAAATAAGGGCTTTGATGATTGATGTTGGACATATTGATCAAGTCAATGACACATTTGAAGCATTTAAAGGAGCTTTAGATGGATTTAACAACACTCACAGATCTGTGCGCTCCTATCAGAGGAGGAAAAGGAAAATGATCATTATGACTGGTATGAGCGCAGGATGATGGACCTGAATGATTTCATGAAAGATGTTGAAACGCAGGAAAAGAGAAATTGCACAATCTAACATTGTGCAAACATTTTAATTGTGTTTTCTAATTATTGTACTAAAACCAACAATTAGGGACCTGGATGTTGGAGCCAATTGATCATATGTATTAATTATTGCAAAATGTTTCAGGGGATGAGTTAAGGATGATTGTATTTTTAGTTTCAGATTGTATATTGTGTTATTTATTATGATTCTTGCTGCTTTAATCCGCCCTCTGCGTTGAAAGAGTGAAGAGAGAAACGGCTTTTCTACCGCTAAATTAACATTTCCTTCTGTTTATTGTTTGAAGTCAACCACGGAGAACATTTCTGACGCAAGAGTAGCCAAAATACAAGGCATATATGGAACATACCAAGATGTAAAGAATTATAACCTAGAAGGCAGTTTATAAAATATTCACTTTTCATCCCGGCGGGGTGTGTGTGTGTGTGTGAGAGAGAGAGAGAGAGAGAGAGCAATAGCATTTTTTTCATCAGGCTATGTTGAACTGCATTTTTTGAGGAATTCTTATTACTTACAAAATGCTTCTGTCGAAGAGGCTCTCCAGATACCCATAGCTATTCTACCCATGAACTAGCTCTTATTTATTTCAATAAGAATGAAGACAACTACACTTTAGTGTGGTGTTGGATCCCATCCATAGAATGAGTAGACTTGGAGCTACAGGTAAATGCTGGCGGAGTAATTATGGGTGTTTCCGGAGAACAGAAGGGCAAAGCAGCCGTGCAGCCAAGTGAGGCCTTAATGTGAGACCGGAGAGCTTCTTGATTTATGCAGTGTGGTTGATGGTCCAAATGTATCCTCCTGCAATATTTATTAGACATGCACACCATCACTCTGAATTCAATCGTGGTGGGCGTACAGAGTATTGCGCATTACATTGGATAACGCAGAGCTCGCACATGCACGTAATGGAGAATGCATGTAATTATTTGCATCATTTCCATAAGATCATAATTTTGCACTTTGTGGTCATCTAAGATTAAAGGATCTGTGAAACAGCCCGTACTCTGGGCTGGTGGCGGCGGTGAGTGTTTGTCTCTGCTGTGCTGCAGCTGTCTGACAGCTACTGCATTAAAATAGACTTTATACGTATATTAATGTCGTATCAAATTATAGTTATATTCACTCACACCAGCCCACTCAGCGAAAAGGATGCTAAAGAACAAGCACAAACTCCTTGCATGCATAAAGAGAATGATGTGCTCTATGCCAGTGACTAATTGCAGTGTGCATTATGTTTAACATTTATTTTCTGCAACCTAATGTCAATTTTTCAACTAATTTGTGACAAAGCTTTTGCTTTGATGATTAAAAATGACTGTATAATCTAAGCTTTGCTGATACTAAAACATTATTCCCTCATGATTAAATATATATAATACCCGCTATGTTTTCTCTTGGACTATGACTTTGGCAGATCTTCAGAGATCACCAACCAGCCGTGTTCCGCGGCACTGGTTAAGGAATATGTAGGTGGAATTTGGTGTAAAAACCAAATTGCAATGTGAACGTTTGTAGGTTTTCTGCCTGTGTCCAGTAGAGGGCACTGTGGGTATTTATTAAGGCACAGCACTGAGTCAGAGTCTTGCGTGTCTGTGCATGACCCTCCCACGCCCTGCTACCCCCCTAAATGTTTACACTGTTTGAGGAAAGCTGTTGTATTTGGTTGACTTTGTGGCAGTGAGTAAATAAGCTACTGGGTGGCATTAGAGGTCCCCTCCCCCCGTTCCCTTAATAAAACCGCAAAAACCAGAGAATTAAAATGCAGCACATTGTTGATCTGACAAACTTACCTGCTGATTAGAGAGTAAGGATTCCATCTCTTGATGCAGATGCACGCTCAAGCCTAAGCCTAAGAGAATATGTTTGTTTAGTATTTGATACATCCATAAGGAAACTGACATATCTTTATCAGAACTTATTCTGAGGGTATGCAGAGTTTTGAGATGCAAAGTGGATCGAATGTCCAGAAATCTGTTGGAAGATTTTATATTTCGAAGATGTTTAAAATGAACAGCGTAATTCAAACGTCTGTGACGCAAATGAGAATCAGAAGACTTATTTGAAATCTTGTAGGTGTGTCTTTACTCCACTACCACTTTCATCGTCTGTGTCTGGATGAGAAATGGGCAGAGTTATGTTAATAGATCCTTTGTGGAGTATAATTTCTGATTTATCTTTCTTCTTTTCTCTTTTTTTCCCCCCTCAGTCCTCGCTCTTCTATTGCACACTAACACACACACAGCCACACAAATATGCACACTTTTGTATTATTACTATCCGATCAGTCTTTTCAGCTGTACTATCCATGCATAAAATCCATGATTTTAAAAATATATATATTTTTCTCTCTGTAAAACACAAAAAGCTATTGCAGAGTCATCATGTGTCATGATCATGAAAAATAAGTTGATTCTATTGAGGACATTCGTGCGGAATCATAGCTTGTTGATATAACTTTCAGTATACTCCGTTTTATTTCCTGACTCATTCTCTTTGACCAAAGGTTCCTTCATTGACCTTCAGCATTATTCAAATTGCAAATCATTATTAGAGACAGAAATATTTGCTAGGCAATGTTTTTTCTTTCTAGTGATGGACATTTAAGATATCCATCCTCACATTTGTAAGCTTCATTAAACATAAGATACAGTATCTGTTGAATCGATGTGCTAATTAGAGGCTGGCTCTCCACAATGCAACAGGCTTCGCCTGCTTTTACTGAAATTCACTGGACTTGCTTTTGCCTCTCCATCCCCCCCCTTGATTGCCCCGCCACAAGTCCAGTAGTAATAGCAAGTGTTTTTTAGTTTAACGGATGACTTGAAACGCAACAGGCTCGCAATGAAGCATGAGCGCGACAAGTTTGTCAGCGCTCACAAACCGCGCAGCGCTAAAGCAACCAGGATTTGACCCCTGACCCATTCAGTTGCAGATTCAGACATAAAAGGCATCCTTAGAGATGGAGCTGCCTTTTTTTTCTTTTTTAAATGAGCTACTTTATTAATTTATTTAATACCCTTATTGGGTATGCTTTTCTGCTGCAGTGATAAAACATTCAATAGTGACCATGAAACACAAATTATTTCTGCAGTTTGAATTTTTTATTATTTAAGTTATAACTTTAAGGGTAAAATAAAAGAATGCCGACATAACCAAAGAAAAAAAAAAAAGAAAACAACAAACTAACTGTGACACTGCTGTCGTGGAGCTTGTTGCACTTTGTGTCTATTTGTGAGCCAATTTAAAGCACATTTCATTCACTTCAATCCATTATTTGCAATTGAAATTTGATTTGTTCTCAAACTGCGTCTCTATTGAACACAACATTACACAAAGATTTAGAACCAAACTGACTCTGGTGAGCTTTGCGGCATAACCAGGATGCATTTCTTTTTTCTCTGAGACTTGCTACTTATGTGGTAGGTTGCACACTTGGAATCGCACTTCCTCTCTCTAAATTTAAAACAGCCAAAAATACAGCCCGCCGCATGCAGCTGGTCAGTATGACTCAGTCGGTCAGGCTGATTCTCACCACTTTGGCTCAAACATCAAGTGGCCCTAATGGCTCAGAGTAAAAAGCACTCACTCACTATGGCAGGAGTTCCACTTCAATCTCTGGCTGCAGCACTTTGAACTTTGGCAGATTAATGATCACAGTCATCAGGAAAAAAAAATAAAGAGGCAAAGACGAGTGCAAACGTTGAAAAATATTGTTGCGCACAATAAAATGGACAGGTTCACATTTAAAGGTTCCTTATAAATATGTTAACGTTTCTCTAGGTGTGTGCATGAGCAACAGAGCTGCAGCTGCGGTTTGAAAACTGAAACATCTCTGCACCTCAAGTGTTCTGCACTGTTTAATTCATGACTACTGAAATAATAAATTGTGATTTTGGTGCTAAGAGGTTAGGTTAGGTATTTATTTATTTCAGGCGATGACAAAAAGCAAGCAAACAAAACAAAACGAGCCGTGCCGCATCGCACTAGCCACATTTAAACAATAAGTAATAAGTAATATGCCAATTCAGCCTGAAAGGGAGTGGGAAGAAGAAAACTTATTTAATCCCACCCCTATTTATCATAATATATAAACATAATAAGTTCCACCATTTCAAACTCCAAATCATATCAACAACTATATCCACTGTATGATTTTGAAAAATACAACAAAATATCTGATGAAACTGTAGTTAAATTACAAAATAATAATTATTATATATATATTTTTTCATTATGGTGTTACCACAGGTAACAGATGACTGGTTAAACAGTCATGCCAACATTAATAGTAAACAATACCAGCAATGGTAATAAACATATACCAACAATGGTAATGGAAACAATAAGCACTGATACAAGTAACTGATCAAACAACCATGCACACTCCGTCGGAGAACCCGGAGAGAACCTACGCAGAAACGGGGAGAACATGCACACTCCGCACAGAAAGGAGACAAACCCAGAACAGCGCTATCCACTGTGCCACCGTGCTGCCCAATATCTGACAATAATCTCCATGGGATAAAATCCCACCAAATAAAATGTTGTTTTAAACTTTGCACTTTCCTTGAAAGTGGTAGACATGGAAAATAAACCACAAAACTGACAAGCGTCACCTGGCGTCCTTTATGGAATGGAAGTCAACGAGGAATCAAAGCATGAGGACTCCCACTCTATATTGTTCAACCACACTCCATCTATCTGCAACAGATTGTTCAAACATCTTCAGTTTGACGTAGAAATCTTTGCCAAGAACATAAATTCCAGAAGTAAAGTGCTTCGCTAAATGCTGCAGGCCTTTGAAACATTGATTTGTGTGTGTGTGTGCGTGTACATGTTAAACCTGTTTGCAGCGCCATTACGAAGGCAGTGGGTTATAAGCAGAGGATGTGAAAGCCAGGCACTCCAGAATCCTCTGGGAGCCATTACTGGCATCACTGATGCAGGAAATAGATTCAGTGTAGAAAATAATACCCTGGAATAATTAATTAGATGAGTTATAAATCAACAGCAAACACACTGACATTGCAAAAGGAAAAGGTAAAATGCCAAAATGTACTGAAAGATGCTTGTGAAACTTAGCGATAATCAACAAGGAAGTGAGGTTAACAATAATGATACAAATTAAAAGTCTATAACTTAACTGTAGTCATTGGCCAGCTTGGAGTTTAATGACATTAGCATGCACTGTTTAAAAGTTAATATTCCACCACATTATGTTGTTTTTACTATATAATAACCATAGTAATCCACTAGTGAAGAAGGCCTTAATGCATGATGGTTTTTAAACCTCCAAACATTTAATCACTTATTTTTAAACTAGTATTTTACTCACTTCTCTCAACAATTTGAATCTGGTTTCAGCACAAGTGTTACAAAACTTACAAACTGACAACATTTGAGCAAGATCATCATCCAATCATGCCCACGTGTTCCTCTGTGCATTACAAAAGTGATTTCAAAATAAGACTCATATTTAAGTCAGCAGCTTCATAAATGACGTCTTGCGCCACTCACGTTATAAAAGGCAGAGGGAGGGAAGAATGGAGTCTTGAGTTATTTCAGTAAATGTTAAAACAAAGGTTTCCTGAGAATTATAAATATGCAGATCCATCCTGTGTACCGTCAGTTTTGGGGTACCACTCATCACAAATATTCATTGAATATTTGTTTCCTCTCGTCTACTGTTGAAATAAACAAGAAATATAGGGTTTTATTTTTTTTTATTATCCAGGGAATCCAGTATATAGTTGGATATGTTTTCAAATTTTCCAGACCCTTGAGTTGACCCATGAACGGATTCCTGATAAAGGATTTCCTGAAAAGATTTAAGAAATATGTTTTATAATATAAAGGATTATAAATAATTTTATGATCCGTTACAACAGTTTTCCACATTTGCATAGTCCAAATTGGTTGTCAACTATATTCATGTAGTTTTGTAATTCATCTGCTTTGATTACAGGATGGACAGTATTTCATCATCAGTGTTCTCTCAGAAACATATGGGTTAATCGGAACCCTAACACTGAAACAGTGATCATGCTGTCTTTAATTTTATATTCCCTGCCTGTACTTTTATATTGTGGCTTGTCAAACCGTCCAAAACATTGATGGCTTGCACGATGTTAAATTTAAAGACTTGCTACGGAGGCAAGAGATCTCAACATGCTGTCAGCTGAGAAGTACAAACAAGTAAGGAAAACACAATTTTGAAGAAAACATGAACACAAATCCAGAACAGCTTGTTGAAGGAATCAGTAAGCAGCTACTCATATTTTAAGAAGAAATGTTAAATATGTCCAAAACATAAGACACACAAGACAATGATCACGAGGAGCACAGAGAGCTCAAGAAGCACAGGATGCTGGAGGATTAGATAGAACAGGTGGTGAAGTGGTGACAGGAGTGTGAAGAAATGTGATGCCCAAGCTGGAAGAGTGGCTCCAACAGATTCCAGTTAAGCAGGATATCTGCACAGAAGAGATATCTCCTACCTAGGAGCAGGTGAGAGCCTATGCAGAACCCACGAACTCCTAGGCCCCTTGTGGAAGACATGAACTTGAGGAAGGTCAAATAAAAATAGTCATGAGAGAAAGATTTGAGTCTTTGTTAGACATCTTTGTTGAATAATAATTGGTGAGAACATTATGGGACATTGGATATATTAATGAGGAAGCACGGTGGCACAGTGGGTAGCGCTGTTGCCTTGCAGAGGGTTCCGGTTTTGAGTCTTTTCTGTCCTCTCAGGGTTCTCTGGCTTCCTCTCACCTCCAAAAACATGCAGCTTAGGTGACTTGGTCACACCAAATGGTCCGTGGTGTGAATGTGAGTTTGTTTGTCTCTCCTGTGTCCCAACGATGAGCTGGCGTCTCATCTGGGGTGTACTCCGCTTCTCGCCTGTAGCCAGCTGGGATAGGCTCCAGTAACACCCGTGACCCGCAAGGCGGATTGGATGCATGGATGGATGATGGATGGATGGATGGATGGATGGATATATTAATGATTTATGAAGGCAGTAAATTTGACAGTATCCTATGAGGCACTCCCTAAGAGTGGAATATTTGTATCATGTATAAATATGGTTAGCAGAATGCTACTACATATCCAAACTTTACCAACAAATAGAGCTATTCTGTTTCTTGTCTATTTGCTGATTTTGATTCATTTGGGAACGCTATTAGCAAAGGACAAAGCGCAACAACGCTTTGTCGTTTAGTCAGAAAAGTGTCCACACATGACAGGCTTTTGTTATTTCCTTAAATAACTGCTTCAGTTTTGTCTCCATAGATTTCAAAATTAGAGTCTAACGCCCAAGTAAACAGCAATTTCACGATGACCTGCTCTGCAGTTGGCAGAACTTCCACTTGAATCCCTTTCAAAACTATCTTCTCCCCACTGACTTCATGGTGGTTTTGCCTTATTCTCATAGCAAGCACAGCAATTATTTAAAATTGACAGGAAATTTGCACACAGTTTACATTGCACTTTTCAAAATGTTTCTGTAGCTGGCGTCACCTGCGCCTCGCGTTGTTGTGAGAATCAGTCTTTGCATGCATGCAGATAATAGTTTGTGTGATTTGCAAACGTTTGCGTAATCGCCTTAGGGGACGGGGGAGACATTCTCACAATGAACAAATAGGGAAGTATCACTGCTCATCAAATCAAGCATTTACTCATCTCTGCTTAATTACAGTCGGAAGAAGGCACCTTGCGTTCACTGTACGAAGTGAATGGCTAACAACGCAGATGCATGCATGAATAATCACACAGACATTCAGTTTTGGATTCATTATCATTGATTTATTATACAAATTATTTATGAAGACATTAATATTACCTTAATATTGATGAAATACAGATTCATGGATTTAAAAAAAATTCAGTTCAGTTTTAATTTAGTTTGGTCTGTAATAAGAATTTGACAAGCCCTCTCCTAACGTTACATTTCATTCCATTTGGCTCATTCACAGTTGGATTTACTTTTATGCTTGGGATCATTATCTGCATGACCCAGCTGAACTCAATTCAGGATTTTAAGGTAGAGAGCGGAATGTCGTTTTCTTTCAATTGCGATGTTGTCCTAGTTCTGAAGCACAGCATCCCCACAGCATGAAGGATTTATAATGCTCTGTAGGTAATTTGTCTTATAATGGACCTAAGCGGTCCTAGGACCTTAGAAATTGTTTTGTAACCCTTCTCAAAGGGATGTCCTGTATTTCAGTCATCATCTTCCTCAACTCCTGTGGGATGTCTTTATGCTTTTGCATCGTGTTCTGTTAGTGAGACCTGTGAGGCAACTTCATGCTTCACAAGCAATGACTTGCTTAAATGTTTGTGACAGTAATCAGGCCTAGGCGTGTCTCGTACATCTGCAACCAGCTATTAATAGGCAGCTAGTTCTGTTTTTAAAGAGGCAGATAACTTTTCACACAGGTGATTTAGGTATTTTATAACATTTTGTCTTATTAAATAAACTGATCTGTGTTTACTGAGGATGCTTTGGTTAGATTTCATTTGAGGACGTGACGGTTTAATATGGGATATGCACAAGTACTTTTTCACAGCAGCATATTTATCCTTTAACTAGTCTTGCAGAGAGCAATGCAATTCATTATTGTAGTACTTAGGACAGAAAATATTAATTAGCTGGGTGTTATAATTTGTCATAACTAATTATATATAAATACTATGGTTCTGCAGGCTGTAATGATGATAAGCGGTAAAAGCCCATCCGCTTCGGTTCAGGGTTATTTTGGCGCAATGTGGAAATACTCGAATCAAGTGAGATTAGAAAATCATTATCAATGTTTAATGAAAGTCTATTGTTAACCTCGGTTTTTAATATTTACACATTGCAACAGTAATAAACAAACACTAAGAAGATTACGGATTATTATTTCTCACCATTTTCCTGCCTCGTCTTTTGGACCATGTTGTAGTGCATGTTCCTGACTGCTGACGGTTTGACTTTATTGAATAAATTAGACAATAAAATGTCAAAAATTGAGCTGCACATCATGTTCATGCAAAGATTTGCTGTGTCGGTTCTTTCAACATCACAAAACTGTAATAATGTCGGGGAATGAGCTGCTATCAGCAATGGAATGGAAATGCAGTTGCATTCAATATACAAATAAAATTAAGAAATAACAATTAATAGATTTAAGTCAATTTATTTAACATAAATCAAACATATTATAAAACGCATGGGTTTGCTCTAAAATATGTTCTATTCCTGAAACAGAATTGTCATGCCATCTCGATATTAGTGGACTGCTCCCTGGGTATTAGCAGACAAGACGGTTAAATCCTTAATCTGCGATGACTGAGAGATAGCCTGCAGCTTTATCAGGAACAATTAGAAGGACACTGATTTTGTTCTTTAACTCAATTAACAACTCTTAAATGAGTGCTGCAAAAAGTTTATTTCACAGATCCAGACGTATTACAGATGATGTGTTGTACTAGATTGTGGATATGAATTATGTCTACAGAAGTTTGTTTAAACCTTTAATTCCCCTTGATTCGAAGGTCGCTGTAAAAGGTCACGAACAGAGGCCAACATTTCAATAATAGTAATAAGGTTCACTTAATTTCCTGTTATGAGAAGTTGAGCGGAAACGCATCCTTTATGCAGAGCAATGAAATGCCGCCTCCTCGCAGTGCAGACTGTTCCAGCTTTAGCAGATATTCCATCGAAATGCCCAACGTTTTTGCACTGTGCTCACGCTGCAAAGATGAAATCACTGCTGAGCGGCAGAGATCTGTAAATTAAATTGTGAGAATGATTTAAACTTCGCTCAGCAGGTCAATATGCGGTACGTGAAGCTAATGTAATTAAATGTCACGGCACAGTTGTGCTTATGCGCAGGAATATGGAAGTTCTGGTTGAGATAATGTGCCAGAGGAAAAGACTCCCTGATATCAAGCTAAAGCTTTGAGAAAAGACTTAAACTGATATTAATTTTTTAGTGGCTAAAATATATTTTGCTGCTGCCCCTGTCCTCGGCAGTATATTGCTTTGTTTCTATTTCTGTTGCCAGTCTGAGTTCCTTCAAACTGGAGGTGAGATGTTCATTCATTAATGTGAGTTATACACTGATTATGGATTGCAAATCCACTTCTCACAATCGAAACTATTCCTCATCTCCTTATTGACTGTGTATTCAATTTCTAAATAATCATATTTTGTATTTCCCCTCCGCGGAGCCTGCGGCTATCTATTCAGTTCCCTATAGTTTTCCACTTCTGCATTGCAGTCTTTTTGTTTTTCCTATTTAAGTATATAAGAATTTGTTTATCTCTATAACTGCAGTGAAAGATATACTGATCTCATCTGGGGATTGGGGAAGGAATAACACCTTGTCTTATTTGATGCTCCTTTCCCCCCTAGAAGGTGCTGTAATACACAAACACGCACAAAAATAGATGCCGGCATTAGTTTTCCATGGGTGCATTTGTAGTACTCTGTATTATTAAGTCAGAGTTAGACTATCAATATTTTCAACACATTGGTTTTGTTTTTTTGTTTTTTTGCTGCTTTCAAGGTACAATTACATTTTGAATCCTTTTAAATTTACGGCTGCTGTGGCAGAGAAATGAAACATAATTGTCCATCAGCGACGTTTGATCGTTCCTCTTTATCAGGACTGGTGGAGACGACTTTTAGCAGAAATTCCCACTCTAACAAAAGAAAGCTTTAATGGAACTTTCATTATCTTCCATTTTGCATGAACTTTCCTTTTATTTTTCTGTAATAGCTCCATAGATTTGAACTTGGCTTCTTGTTTGTGTGAGATGGATTGTTGATGACAATGTATATCTTTATTTCCTCCGCCCCCCTAATGTTTCTTATTAAAATAATTTGTTAGATGATTATGGGCTGCACAAAATAACTCGCATATTTTGGAGCTTTGTGTTAAATGAAACCGCTGTGACACCCTAACCTCAACCATTCCCACACTAACACTTTTCCAGGAGGACCTTTATGCAACACTCGTGCCGTAACATGATCTGTCATGCGTCTTCAACAAAGCTTCCTTCCAGTTACAGAATGTTCACCGCTTTCGGTCACCTTGTGTTACAAATCTTAAAGACATGTGGTGTCAGAGAAAGTGCGCTCTATCATTTCAACCACACGAATCCACTCGGAAAGTGTGCGCTCATTGCCTGTGAGATGAAACATCTGAGGGGAAACTCGGCATGCACCTGGGGAGCATCCAGAAAACATCACAATGTGTGATCCTATGTGTGAGGTAAATGTGGAAATTTTCAAATACCTCAGTGCCAAATCAAAGCCACCATGCAGCGGCCAGTTTGACTGGAAAGGGCTGCACAATGGTTCAGCACACTGCCTGTGGGACATTTTGAGGACGTGTCACGTTAAGAAGGCCCACTGCACGGCTGACGGTTTTGAATCTGTGAGTAATTTCCTCGCTTCCCTTTGAACTTCATCCTTGCAGCCGACGTTTTGGCCTTAAGGCTCTCAGTTGTATGGGAGATATGATTTAAACCAAGTAATATGCATATAAACCAGTTATTCAAGAATCAAAGGCTCCCCCCCCTCCCTTCTGATTTTTTTTTCTTACCTGGACCTGGAGTATGATTGGTTTCATAGATGGACAATTGAGTTATACATGTTTTCTCCCAATATATTGGAAGTGCACATTGCCTCATTTTAAACAGCGGGAACTATTTTACCCGTGAAGACGGCAGCAGACATCAAAGTAAAAACTTCTCTCTGTTTGATGTCTGCATCTTACTGCAGGATTTCTGCATTCATTCATTGCATGTATGGCGACTGGTGTCACGCCTGATACATATACTGTATGTGTGATCTTACGTTAAGCTTGTGACTGTTTTATTTTTTTTAAATGCCGGTTTATTGTATATTAGCCTATATAATGAAAAATCTGATTTCCAAAGCCTTTTTTTAGGTCCCACATTCTTTGCCTAGAGATGTGCACAATCAGACCCGATAACTTAACCTGTCATCTGTGGCACATCTTGTATGCAATCACTGCCATGCCTTTCTATTCCCAAGGTATTTGCACTCATATAGTTTAGTTTAGTTTTTTTTAGTTTATTGTTTGTTTCAAGCAGAATAAAAATAAAATAAATAATACCTTTTTGTGTACAAGAAACCATATTTCGACCAAAGAAACAAAAACCCAATAAATATGTCCGAAACAAACACCAAAGGTCATGTACGGTACACAAAAATACACTTATTACATATATATAGTTGCACATTTATGAGGTGATATGATAAATGTGTTTAATTGTGACAACCAGTTAATTTATTATGCTTCACTTAGCAGGTTTTGACCAGTTAAAGTGACAGTGTCATCCATTTTAATCCATGTCTTTCTACCCATATTGTGGGTAGATACATTTTTCTTTACATTAGAAAACAATGTGAATGAAGCAAACTAAAACACGTACAGGGCAGTCACTGAATTGCAAAGAACTGCAGTAGATGCTGCAGCAGCAGAGCTGGTCCGTCAGCGTCAGTAAAGACCTTGCAGTCATCGCCGCTTGTACGAGTGATGACTCACTGTAAATGCTTTTTGGTTACGGAAGCAGATGCTGGAACCATTACTCAGTCAGAGCATAGCAACTAGCTTCAAAACGCAGCATCAAATTACTTATGTCTCATGCGAGTTTCACATTGATGGCATCAGCGTGAGTGATTACATGTTGATATACACAGACGGTAGATCCGTTTCCGCGCACCTGCAATCAGACGGAATTTCAGTTTATGCTTAAAAAAATGGGAGAGGGAAAATCTCACAAAGTTATCGTAGCGTTTAAAGCAAAAGTATCAAAGTGAAATGGAAAACGACGTGATGCTTATTCACTGAAACCTTTTCCGCTGAACAGACAGAAAACATGAACAATGACACGATGACAAAGTTCTTAAATTAATGGATGAAACTGACACAACCTCCATATTTTCTCAATATTTTCAGTACTGCGTGTCAACCTTTGCCAATTGTAAAGCATGGCTTTATCTGTCTAAATTGTCAAAAATAAAAAAGCCTCCCACCAAGTTTCATGGAAATCAGTGTCTTATCCTGCCGACAAACCAACAAACACAAGTATTTGGTATCAATCAATGTAGCCTCCTTAGCTGAGGTAACAAACACTTAGCTTTCCTGTTACATCATGGCTGATCTGGTCCTCTGCCCTCAGGATAAGACGCTCCCAGACCTTGTGTTGTCTCCTCAATTTTCCCATTGATTTTCTTCTTCAAATCTCACATCTATGGTTTGGCACACATAATAATTCACGCCCACATCCTGTCCTGCTGCTTGCCAGCGTGCCTCTTTTATACAGATGGAGATTCAGCACTGGTAATCTCTTTGCTGCTTTTGTAACCCCACCTTAAACGGGCTGCGGGAAAGGTGCTAATGAAAGCTTTTTAATCCAGTCAGTCTCAATTCGCTGTATCATTTAAAATGCAAATTCTAAGGATTCATTTTGTTGATTGTTTTGATTATGCGTCTTCTATCAGTGTAAAATAAATCATTGGATAGATGGGCACGTTATCTTCCGACTAAATGAGCAATTTTATTTATATTCTACCATCTGTGTGCAAACTCTGGAGGTCACCATTCCTTGCCACAAGAGTCAGGTGGATTACTCTGCAGTATTTATAATCTCTTTCTATTTGATCAGAGATGTAAGAGCGCCAAGGCAGATTAAATCTGCCCCTATGGTGTCAATAACCCCACCAATCTCTTCATGTCCATGGCAGAAACTCACAAGGCATTAAGTAGAGACTTTATCAATAGATGTTGTGCATGCGGGCTTTAATTAAAACTCTGCTCACTCAGATTGTACTGTCACGGCACTGATATATCTTTCACCAAAAATGTCAGATTTTATTATCTTGTTTGCCCCAACCTGGGGTTATTACCAGCTAAATTATAATGTTGGCAAATCATATCACTGACAGCCATGGATAGCTCATAAATATCTGAAAAAATGTCACAGTGAGGAAAGACTAAAGTCTTGCTTGAAACAGTGACTTTTGGACTTACTTTCCAAAATCTAAAATATTAATGTGCATTTTATTTTTAAGCCAGTACCCGCAGTAGATGGTCAACACATCGATGAATTGAGGTGCCTGACGGGTGCCTGACTAAGTTGTCAAACACAAGATGGGAAAACTTGAAATTATTGGTTTTCTCTTGAACCCACACTCGTCTGTTGCCCTCAGGCTAAATGTAGCATGCCGCTCTACACTTTGAATCCTCCAAATAAATACCAGAGTTATTTGTTTGACCTTGTGGAGTGATGAGGGTGTAATTAATCTCTGGTTTATTAATTAAAATTACCATTTTATTCATCAAGGTAATCACATAAATAATGCATGAGCTTGTGCTTTAAACTGTTGAAATTTTCAGCGCGTTCTTATCAGCATTTTATTTTAGGTAAAATCCAACATTACTAATAGGTAAACAAAGAATGGTAATGAATACATCTAGCAAGTTGTCATGTGGAGTGAGTGTCACCACTTCCCGCTCGGCAAGTATCCATAGCAACTCTGATTCTTCAGGTGTGGTCCGGATCACTGATAGTAATTGTTTCAAACTGATGCATACTTTTACTGAATTAGCCTTTATCAAAACCTGAGTGGTATTAATCATCCATTTAGTCTCCGTTCTGGCTTTCGTGGAGTCACATTCAGCTTTTGATGCAAGACTGAATCGATCCTTTTATCCTCAACTTCAATGGAAAATGGACAAATGAATAATGGCATAGCGATAGTAACATGACAACATTTATTGCCATATAGGTTTTTCTGTGTCTCTGTTATACAAAGGTTCAAACATTTCAAATATTGGCCACTTGGGTCAGTTCCTTCCTGTTACATGGTTATCAATCAGGTGTGTATCTTATCTAGGACCACATGTATGAAAGTGACTCGAATCTGATTTGAAAAGTTCAGAGTTTTATGTTCACACAGCCCCTGGAAAATCGTTTTTTTTTTTTTTTCGTGACATCGAGGTGAAAATGACAACTGAGTCACTTCAGCCTGGAAAATATGAAGGCAGTTCAAGGTCTTAAAATCTAATTAAAACTGTCTGGAGGTGGAGAAAAGATAACTAGCTTCAAAACTTGGGTGAGACTGACTAATCGGCTCGTGGAACAACCTACACACTCTCACTCAGCATAGCCAGGCTTTGAAAGCCATGACAGCATCACATGAGGGGTCGCCGCAGTAATAGAGATATTAAAAAGCACAGAAGCTATTTCAGCATTCGTGTATATAAAGTGGTAATGCAGCCCGGGGTTGTTGCATTGCTTTAACAGAAAGTTTACATTTGCCTTGCAACAGTGTCTTTTAATTGATTAGCATGAACTGTTTTGCGTTACACAGCTCATTGGATGTTCTAATTTAGCAATTTTGGCTTTTTTACAAGACACATTTCCTATAAAAAAAGCTCCAAACACGGTGTCTATAGTATCCACTGCTCCTCTGTGTGTAATTAGATTTGAATCTTGTTCTCTGATCATTGGCGACACATTATCCCCTGTCAGTCCCACAAGCACCATTAGGGTGAGTGGCCCGGCCTCATTTGCCTGCCTTTCTCTCTCCATCTTTCGCTGCGACCCCAAAGCTGTTTGCTGAGCAGAAGAATTGGGAAAGGATTCACTTCGATGAAATGACAGGCTAATAGCATTTAATGAGCTGTTTTGGCATGATATCATCCTCCTGACCTTCTTGGCAGAACAAGGCTGAACACTGCCCATCTGCATCCTCCAACTGTGTATAGGGGGGCATGTGTGTGTGTGTGTGTGTGTGTGTGCATCCATGCGCTTGTGTGTAGCTGTGATCGGAGAGAGACGGGGTGACACAACTAATGGAGAGAGACTTGCAGTGCAGACCTGGCAGCACACGTGATGCTTTCAGCCCCTCAGCCCTGATTCAGAGGTTTGGGATGAGTAATGGTCTGAGAGGACCCCGGTCATTCTAAACTCACTGACAGGATAAGAGCTCTTGATGTGTTTCAAGACATAATTTGAGCGAGACACTTACTAACCAAGATGAGAGGCGGACCTCCCACACATGGCCCAGCAGAAAGCCCAACAACAGGCTGGAGGACTCTAAACTTGGACTCTAAACACATGGCCTTCTGGACCCCCACTTCCTGGTTAAAATCATCAGTTTTCAAATGCTCATTTAAATTTTCTTTCTCATTTAAAATCACACCTTTGACAAAAATGGTTCTTTTGGATACTGTTCTTCTCGGGGTACCAAATCGTTTGCTTCTTCAGCTTCAGCTTTAACCAGTCATTCCAAAATCTGCAACTGTCAAAAAAATCTCAATTGGCACATTTCCAGTTGTCATGACGATGCAAAAGCATTTGCTTGGTGCTGGAGTCAAAATGCTGAGAACTAATCATGAGTTGGTCTGAAAACAATTTGTGTTCAAACAAAGCAATCCCTTGCCCTGCTCTTTAAAGAGCTTTCCAAATATTTTAATAAAACTACTGTAATTTGAATTTTAAAATTTCAAACTTGAAGAAACACTTTCAGTCACAATATTTGGTAATAATCCAGTGCTGCCTAAACCAGGGAAATTATCATTGTGTGTGTGTTTGGGCGGGTGGGGTGGGGTGGGGTGTCTGTTTTTGACACAGATGCACACTCATAAAATGACAACCAAATGCAGTTTTCAGAACTTCATTTAGAATCATAAATTGATTTGGAAAATATTGTCAAACCTTCTGAATCTTACAAAGCAACTTCAACATATGCCCCCCCCCCCCCCCCCCCCACACACACACACACACAGAGTATATATTTAGGCTGTTTCATGTTTCATTCTGCAACCAACTAAACCAAACATTCTGATCACCCCTCTCTCATCTTGGTGCTGTTGCATGCCCAGAATGTTAACCAGCTAAATAATAATACAGCCTATTTCTAAGGGTTCCACCCTCGCCCCTGCTGTTAAAACTGTAAAATCACTATACACCAACCTAAAGCTCGCATTAAACAGCAATGAATACCTAAAGTCCTAAACAGCATAACCACACAGAACAATTATGGCACTTTATTCTCTGCATTTTTTCCTTTTTCACCAGCATATGAAGAATAATGACAATTTCTAATGATGTATAGATTATAGCTATTTATTATTTAAGTGTTTGAAGCCTCTTAAACTTTATTTTTTGTTAGCTAACATATTATAGATGCTCAGTTTAAAAGACATTGAACAATGTCCAAATGTGCAATATTCATGGTGTTATAAGTATGAACACAAATCATAGCACAAACCCACATTCAGGATTTACGTTAAATTATACATGAAGATGTTGGTACTTGTCAACTGGCTCACTACTCCGGTGCATAGTGAGGTAACCCAAGAAGGGTTGGCAACTTGGAATCATATCACCATAGTGGGTTCAGTAATTTAAGGGGTTGGATGCTAATTTACGCTGAAAAACACTGGCTGTGATTTGTTCCTCTTATCTTTATGGACAGCCGCCTGCATGCTGTGCACTATGACTGGCTCTACTGCCATCATTACCGCTGCTATGGAGACGGGAGGGCGGACAAGGTCTCATCCAAATCCATCAGTGAGTCTGAGTAATTCTGCCCTGCCCTGCTCTGGACAGACTCATACGTGGAGTCCATACCAAGGGTGGGGCAATGGGGGCTGCTAAATCATTCTACATCGGATGACGGCTTTGGAGACTCAATGCGTTCTCATCCCCCCCCCCCCCCCCCCCCAGACAAAAGTGTGGTGAGGACATGCGGATGCAGAGTGGAATACGAGACGTGCATCTGTGTCTAAAGGCTGACTATCGTGTTAATCCCGATGAAGATGAAATGCTGTGGAGGCAGTAAGCAGGAACAGGCCATGTAGAAAAGGCACACACTGTTATCACATGTTTCGTGAAGCACTGCAGTCACTGCAGCGACATGAGTGGGGTCATGCTGAGACAAGACTGAGCTATGACCATGGAGCCACTGGGTGAAAACCCCAAACCACTACCGCCTGTCATGTGGCTTGAAGCCCCCACCAATCCACGTGTGCTAACCAGATAAAAGGATGAAATGAAAGCCTGCGCAAACTTGCAATGATTTTCTCTCTTGAATTTAGCCACCAAACTTAAATAGCAGCAGATTAAGAGAACCACTTTATGACTCATGCGTGCCCAATCTGCTTTAGGGTTATTTGGATGACTAGGTTTGAATTCTTGTATACCACTGTATTATTTCAATGTAGCAACACCCAAAGTAAAAAGATATCAAAAATATGGTGGGGGAAAAAATATATCACTATTTAATATTCACTGTAGTCCACTTAAAAATCTTAAATGCCCTAAACTGCTGGTATACACTTTCTGTTTTTAATTTAGGCCCTGTGATGAACTGACAGCTTTTGCAGGGTGTGCACTGCATCTTGCCCGTAGACTGCTGGGATACGCTCCAGCATGACCTGCGACCCGGTTACGGATACAGCAGTTGGAAAATGAATGAATGTTTTTCCCTTCTAAGAATTCTAACTGGAGAGCGAGCAAGTGTCAATTGTAAAAAAATAAAAAGGCACTCAAATTGATAATTATTGTAAAAAGAATATACTGAAAATTCCATGACCTATGAGTATTGAGCAATTTCACATGAGGATGGTGTCTTCTCAAACGAGAGATATGAAGCTCAATCATTGGAAAACCATCCACCATCACATGTTGTCTCGGCCCTCTGTGTTATTAGTATCACTTCACTCACCTCGTCTGCGACAGCTCGGTGGTTGATTCATGTCCTAGCTTTGGTGCTCAGGCCTTCTCAGGTGTGTGAAGGGAGAAGGCTTCAGGAGTCGAGGCCGTAAGCAAGAGAAATAATGGACTGCAGATGGTTTTCTGCATGAGATCATGACTGATGGCACTTACTCACTGGAGAGACGGGCCTCCACAGTGGCTTTTACACTAAATGTTTATGTTTGGTTGAGATTTTTGAAAAGGTTGTAGACCAAAACAACAAAGCCATCACTCTAAATCATCCGTGAGATCCAGAACAGTGTCTAAGTGCACAGTACCTTAATCTAATCCAGACATTTGACTGAGAAGCTGCAGCGATCTATTTAACTGTCTCTTATGAAAGATGATCGTTGAGTGGAGCCTTTCACATGGTACCACAGGAATGAAGCTTACTGCAGTTTTGAACATTTGGGTGGATGTAAAGATATTTACTTCCTCCTTCATAGATTTCCACAAAGATTCTGCATTCATCGCAGCTTTGTTTCAGACTACCCAGAAGGCCAAAGCAAGTTCTGTATTGATCCAGGTTTGGATCAGTGTCTACGGAATAAAAAAACAAAATCAAAGTGGATATCTTTATCTGAGTTGTATTTTTATTTACAGGCTTCTGCACCAAGAACGTCTGATGCACTGACGGCTCCTCTTTTGTCTTCAACATGATAAATAATAGACACATACCTTCTATTATAAAATATTATTTTATCAACATTTCACAATTCCACTCGCAGGCAGGCTGAGAACCTTCATAAAGAACATCATGTGCTCAATTTTTGATCAGATATGATGGAGTTACCTCAAGGAATGAAAATCCATCTCTCTGTCATCTGTTTTGAAGAGACTAAAATAAATATCTTGCTTTCATAATGTTTCGTTGGCTCAATAATTCTCACTGAGTGACTTGTAGGCGAAAGGCAAATTTATGTCCTAAAGCATCTCTACATTTTCATTATTTTATTGATAATTTTCATATCAAAATTCATCAGTAAATTATTTTTAAATAATGATCAATTTGAGGGTCTTTCTAGTTATTTTATTTTTACAATTGACACACTTGCTCGCTCCCCAGTTAGACTCACTCATTGCCAAGAAATTGTGTAACTCATAGTTTAAAGGACTTGAAATGTGAACTTGCTAGTCGTGATGACATTTTATTTGCTTTTCCATATACCTCAAATATGAAGAGAAGGACCTCATCTGGAGTGCTATTCAACTGGATCATCCTTTTTTTTTTTTTTTACTTTGCTTCTTTCAATTTTATGCACTAGAATTAAACAATTTTCTAGCTAATTTTCATGAGAAACACCAGGCTTGCAAAGTGAGTCTGGAAATCAGGGGCCTTTGCACCCTTAGGGTTATGTGTACAGTGATCGCTTTATATACATGTTAATGCATGCTACAAAGCCCCTCTCCAGTGACCTTATCACCTCATTTAAGCTTTTGTGGAAATAGCCCAATGAGTAAAGTGTACCTTTATCACCGAACCACATCGTCACTGGGAATTTGGTGGCACTATAGCTAGGATGAAATGCACATTCAATTCAGAATTTTTGTTTTAATTAACATTAATTTTTAACCCCAAATGATGCTGTACCACGTTTGCAAAGTAGATATCAGAGGAGCAGAACACCTGCAGGAAGCTAAGCTTGAAGGCTACGGTTGGTTTATACATATGGTGGCTTCCTCTTGTGTGGCTGCAGGTAAGAGATGCCCACTTGTAGTGTTGGGCATGCTTCACATACGCACCATGTCTTAAAACCTCACAAAATCAACTTGAAGGGACTGACCGGATCGGAATAATTTGTTAAACCCTGCGATACGATACAATAATAATCTGTTTTTAATAAATAATGCCAAATAATTTAAATATGAGCTGTCATGAGTAAAATGATCTTACTTCTTTTCTTTAAGTCTTGTTGTAGCTGACCTCGGGGCATTTACACAGAAGTTAAATGTACCCTCGCTTCGGTTCTGAACGGCTTCGCCTCTCTGGAGCTACAGACTCTTTAAAACAGCCGCATCTTTGATTGTCTTACACCAGACCGCAATACATCAGCAAACGATCACGAATGGAGAGGGTGGTTTGTCGCTCATTAACTGTGATCAAAACAAGTTAAAAAACAGTCAATGATGCGCCGACAGCAAGTTTGGGGCAGACATCCGGAGCAGAGGGATTCCCTCTGCTATTTGAGTCTGGAAACTCAGAACACTGTGTGGGCTTTTGTCTATGGCTACTTACCTTCAGATTCTACGTTCATTATTATTCAAAACAATTTATCCAAACGACAAACTCATTAGTAATGACTAAGTTGCAACTTCTGTCCACAAAGGTGCTCTGGGTAAAATATGTTGCTTTGGGAAACGAGGGTCCGTCAGCAAAACAGCGGCAGCAGCTGCTGTCATGTCTCTCTCTGCTGGACCCTTACAGACGCAGCACGGTTCTGCTGGCTCGATACACAGGGAATGCAGTTACCTGCAGAAAGCTGGTCAGTGCTTGCCATGCTGCATAATTAACTTGTGCAGATTCATTGAAGGAAAACAAAGAAAGGAAAGGAGAAAGTTTGAACCCACTTGCAAATATTTTTTTTTTCTTTTGCATTTGACCTGGGAAACTCTGTTAGAAGAAGAAAACTAAGTTAACAGCAACAACTACATCAACCACACCAATAATAATAATGTACACAAGTAATACTTAAGAAAATATTGTAATAATGTCATGTCAAAGAACTAATTTACAACCAAAACAGTTGCAGGTCGGTATAGAGCAAGCCGAGTAAGCTCCATCAGTGACCCGTATGGTTTTTCATGGTCAATAGAGACGCACAAATCACACACTACAATCTGGAGGGCTCAACCGTCCAAAGTGTCCCTTCAACCCCACAAGTTACAATCCTGATAATGCATCGCCAGTGTTTCTCTCACAATGAAAAACAAACGGCTATTAGTTGGATCATCATCATCATCATCTTGATGCCTGTATAAACTTTGTCTGAAGATCATTCCAGCCCACTATTTGACTCTCCTCCTTCCCTTGCCAGATTTGTACATATACAAACTGTACTGTATCTGCCTTGGTTGGATGATCTGCTGCAAGGATAACATCAGTACCGGCTTTGCTTGAATCCTTTGACACACTGCATGTTTGCTAGTCAAATGTGTGAGAGAGCCAAGCGACCCCACCTCACGGCTCCTATGACCACAGCCTTATTTACAGCCTGCTGATTGATTGAAGGCATCTCATTAAGTCCACAGTAGTCCAAGGCCATGCAACTTGTCAGTCTGTATGTCCTCTCTCACTCAGACTTCAGTACTACAATTGTGAGTCCTCTAAACCTAAAAGATACAATAGAGAAAGAGAAATGGGCCGTACCATAGCTGACACTTTGCAGCTTTGATGTTATTTTGGACAGGAAGGGAGAAAATGTGGGGCGTGAATGATTTATTAGTGTAGCTATAGACACTTAATAATTACTCGACACACACACACACCTACACACATACACACATAGATCAACTTTACAGTATTTCTGTCATGCCACATTGCGAGCAGGGAAATGATACGTGATTGATACCAGGAAGCAGAGGCATGGCCCACGGGAGTGCAGTACAAGGTCTTACTTATAAAAGCATCAATCAGGGTGCATGGGCTGCAAAGCCGCGGGTTGTGAAACACCAGAGGTCCCCCCCCTAGCCATCAAAGCTCTGAACAAGACTTGCCTCAAAGGGAAGTCGGGTTCCTTCACTCAGTCAATGAAGAGGCTGAACCAATGCACGGTGGCTGAATGAATGAATGAATATATTTATTAGATAGAATGCATGTATTACGGTACAAATAAAGTCAAACATCCTGTCTAAGAGGAGCATTTCAAAAAAGCCCTTGCGGTCTTGTTTCCGTTGAAAGTCCTTTGTACATAAATCATCCACAATTAACAATACACATTTAACAATACAAATAAAACCAATATTCAATAACTCAATTGATGAAACGTAACATTAGAAGCTGCATGCATACGAAACACATTGCAGTGCTGTCAACATGCAAACCTCAATGGTTTACCAGAACCTCAAACAGGCCGCAGCGTGGAGTTGGCCTCATGTAGCCACAATCAATAACAAGAAAAAGACAAAAGTGGAAGTGAGCATTAATGCTAAAATAATTAGCTTTTAAATTGTTCTTCATACTGTGGCAAAGTTCTGTGTTGCTGCCGTAAATAACACATTTACCCAAGTTTTGTTTGGGGAGATGGCTCATTAAGCCTGTTTAAAATGGGATTGCATTACAATAAGCAAACTTGACTCCACCACAGTATTTTCATTTATTTATGTATTTATTCATTTCCGATAACGCATGCCTGCTTGAAACAATAAACCTGAGGTGCAACATATTTCGCACTAAACTAGGAAGACATAATTCAGGCTCTTAGATAGAAACTATAATAACAATAATTGACAATAAATGGATGACAGTCTAAAATGACGAACAACTGCTTCAATAGAACAGGAGAAAGACTTTTTGTGGTCCTGGATAGTATTGCAACACTGTTATTCTTACATAAACGCCTTTTGAAGTGTGACTGGATTCTTTAACAAAGCTTGTGTGAAACCTTATTCAATCCTTAACTAAAGAAATGATTCGTGCTTCTGTGGCTGTGTCTCTTTTTTTTTTAACTGACTTTAACAAGAAACAAATGCACCCCCGACACTTTGAAACTGCTCCTAGCGTAGCCTGCTATTAAAGAGTAGAAATAACACGAGCACTGCCTCAAGTCATGAAATGTGTTTTGTGTTTTTCAATGCAGCTTTTTCCATTCTCATTATTTTTACCCTCAGAAAAATCATTTGTCATACCACCTTTTAATTGGGTTATTTTTCATTGACCAAACACAGCCCTGTGGAGAGTATTTCCTTTAAAATGTTGATCATCTTCAAGAAGTTATCACACACGACACTTGTGGATTAGGGTATTGGAAACATCTTAATTAGCATTTTTATGGAACCTTTTGTTTTTTCTTCAAAAACAAAATTTACTTAGTGCCCACATATGTTTGTTTTTTAGTTATTATTCTTTCTTTCTTTTTTTTACTAACAACAAGCTAATTTTAAATTGGGTTTTTGTCATCTGTTATAATTGTTTGTTTTCCCTTTCCATCCTGCCGTTTTCATTGACGAGTCAGTTGAAGGAAATGTGACAGCACTTCAGTTTCCCTCTGCTACCTATTTGCATGACTTTGTGGTGATGGTGCGAAGAGTCTGGAACCATACTAATGAACAACATTGTTTTAATTAACTTCGAGTTAAAATGGCGTGAAATTGAAAATGATTATTGCCAAAGTAAACATGCCTAATTAGTATATGAGGGTTGTAAGTAAATTATTTGATAACTATTGTTTATTTAGAGCTGCGCCTCACCTAGTTTGAGTGAGAAATTAATCTTCGCAGCACACGATGGCATACAATCTAATTTTCTGTGAGTGGTGAGAAAATGATGTGTGCGACTCTTTAAGATTACAGCTCTTTAAAATTACATTTAGGATTACATATTTTAATTGTAAAGATTGTAACGTTCATAAACCAGGAACGAAGGGGATGCCAGTATAGCTTGTATTTAATCTTACCAAATAAATAGGTAAAGGCGATCAATATCAATCAAATGAACAGCATTGTGTATGAACTCTGTATTGTTCCCTTGTCAGTCCTTCTGTAGTCGTAGTCAATACCAGACTGCTTCGATTCAATTTAAAATACCTTATGCATTCTCAAGGGGCGATTCAAGGCAGCAGAGCATAGAAACAGAAGTACACAGAGATAATTCATTTGAGTGTATAAAGTAATCTATATTCATTATGGAACATTGTCCACATTTGATTATTTTTGGTCATAAAATAAGAACAAATGTTTCATTATATTCTGAGCTTGTGCAGAAGTCTCACAACACGCTCATATTTCAATCAGCACAGCTCCGGTTGAAAGGCTGGCACTGACGGGAAGAGATGTGTCACTGAGTGATGAATGGACCCGTCGGATCTGAGGCGATTTGATCATGTCTATCGACTCCTCATTTTATTTCAATGATTGCATCATGAGCAGCAATCCAAGTGCAAACATATGCTCAATTTACAACTTGGACTGGCATGCACCTCATTTTTTTCTTCATGATTTTAAATTAACAAAATTCAAGCAAGGTGGGAGCCTATCCCAGCGAGAGGTGGGGTACACCCCAGATGTGTTGCCAGCACAACGTGGGGCCCATCCAACCATATGATATGATATATGATTTGAGTAATGTGGGTCTGTAGAGCTTCAAGTCTATGATGCCCCTATAAAACGAGGAGTCTGTTCAAATGTGGGGGAAATGCACTTGGGGCCTGATTGAACTCCAAGGTGCAATGCTCTTTGCATTTTGTATGTTGTCTCTGAGCCACCATTAAGGCCAGTGGACACGGTATTGAACACAAGAATCGGGCATTTAAATTCAGGTCACGATTCAGAGGGTCAGATTCAATCTAATCTAGCCCTGTACTGATACCATGAGTGAGGCAAGGTTCCATAAGGATGTGTTCTATGTGTTAACATTAGCAATGTGCATTTGTTTCTTCCTGTCTTCCCCAAGTTGACATGTAGTGGACAGACAAACAAACCTGATTAAAAATAGATGCCGGCTTGCTTTATTTCAGACTTTTTCAATGCGCTTGAAACACGTGTGTGTATATACCTATAGTACATTTATAATATTCCATGCAGACATTTTGTAGTCTTTAATTTATTTGTCTAGTTTTTTTTTAAATGTAGCTGATTTTTTTTCATCCAGGATCCTTGATCGTAAAATGTTTTAAGGATTTATATTTAAAGGCTACGTGGGCAAAGCTTGGTGTGCACAAAAACACGCGCACACACTCACACACACAGCTGCACACCACGTTTCTTTTATAAATCACAGTTCACCTTGAAATGTGCCAATGTGGATCTCCTTCCACACCTACCTAATGTTCCTAACAAACATTAAGAAGGAACCCCACACAGACTCTTACAGAACATGCAAGCTCCACACAGAACCACCAAGCCCCACCTGGTAATTGAACAACCGACCTTCCGGTAATGCTTTGAGGTAACTGTGCTAGTTCTACTGCACCTCCATGTCACGAGCAAAGAAAGAAACATACTGTCAGCCTTGTCACATCACAACTGCAGTGGTTTACATGCACAGTCTACTTGAAAGCTGACATTTTATTTTAAAATGCTATTGAATGTTTGGTAGTTTTTCGACAGCAACTGATGCACATTTCATCAGCAGTTCGGCCTTTCTGAGCTTCAGAGGTGGCGAATGTGAAGATTAGATGGTACTGAAATACTGAGCGGACTGTGATTTAATGATCACGTTTTCAAACAAGTACAAATGACCCGGGTGGTGTGAATGTTGATGTGATCGGTGGTTCAAATTTTTCTTGCTATTAGTTGAACTGTGATGTGTGATAGATATTATTATACAATCGGCTTTGATTCACAATCCTGATATAGGCGTCACAAATTTCCCCTGTATATGTATGAAGATAAATACTATCATTACCTCCGCTGAGGAGGTTATGTTGTCGCCTGCGTTAGTCTGTCTGTCTGTTAGCAAGATAACAGTTTTTTTTACATTACAGTAATACTGTATATAATTTATTATATAATGTGGTGTGTGTGCCTATATCTATATAACAATAAAAACAAAATTTTGGGAACATTTTGGATTAATAAAAAAACGTCATCTGAAAATAAAAACATTTTAGAAGACAGAATACATTAGGCTTCACTATAAAACATGAAAAAGAGAATGTACTATTAAACTGGCAATCCTTATTGTACATTTCTGGCCTTAAAACTGAACTTCTCCGGATAACTTTAGTTATTCATATTCCAAATAAATAATTTTCTTTCAGAACAGAGTTCAATTTGGTCAAACTACATATTCTAGTCTTTAGTTTATATTAGAATGGAGTGAAAGTGATTAGATTCTCATTAATCTCATAATCAAGGCCGTGCTGTGAACATTTTATTTTAAATGAGGCTGCAGGAACCCACGTCCAGCCTTTATTCAGTGAAGAGTAATTTTAATCCCTTCTGCCCACCCAACAACAGTTTGCCTTATTTTATCTTATTAAGTGTAATTAAAGATAAGAGGATCAATAAAAAAGCAATACAACTGAATTGGAACTTTGCCACTCTTCCACCAAAGCGCATGGGCCCAGGCATGATCAATTGGTGCCTATTTTTTTCTTTTGAGAGAGAGAGCGAGAGAGAGAGAGAGAGAGAGAGAGAGGGGGGGGGGGGGGTGTTTTGGTGCATTTCCTGCACTTTGGATCACCTCATGTGACGCAACCTGAAAATGCACTACAGTACTATCACGTATACACACTGGCTCCAAGGTGACAGTGTGTATATATGACACTTGTGACACCTTGTTGTTACTGGTTGTGATTATTATCTTTTTGTTGCCACTTCAATTACCTCTGGGTTAGGGTCCTTTATATTAATATTTGTTATTAAACAGCTCTCAATTTACACAATTTACTTTTGTGACTTTTTAATCATTGATCAGCCATTTGATGTGGCTCGAGTGACTTTTCATCAATTACAACCAGTTAATACTTTGCGAGATCTGATTTATAATACATTATGCTCCCAAATGTCAGTTACCCCCGAGTAAACCTGTCAACCCGGGAATACCTGGAGCAAATCTGTTAATCAAGGGCAATCTTGACCCAATAATTTACATTTAAATTACAATAAAACTTTAATACAAATGTCTGATAGGATAAAATGACAAAGTGAAAATCTTCTCGATCTGAATGGCCAAAAGTAGTAATATACATATTATAAATGTATATGTGTATATAAAAGTTATATTCGCTGTGACATCCTAACGTTCCATAAAAATGTTTTTCTGGCAAGCAGGAGGAACGGTGACCGTGTGTCGTCTGATACTAAACTAATGAGGCCATCACTGGATCTCCTTTCTAATAACCCTTATATGCAGAGAACACCAACAAGGAATTTGATTGTTTGTGCACCACGTGCTGAAACCTTCTCTGATTCTTTACATATATTATAGTGGCTAGTACACTAGTTGAGACTGCTGAGAGGTTTGAAGCCCTAATGCTTCTACATCTGTCTATTTATTGGAATATAATTTAATCATTTCATCATCACTATATGATTATACTTTTTTTATTTTAAATATGTTGTACAGGTATTACTTTATTGACTGGTCTCCATTCATAGCGTTTTCTGTTCTCATTTTCCTGATGTCGTTAACTCTTACCTATACAGTTGCATTTTTTACCATCCTTTCCTTTTTATGCCCAAATGTGATGTATGCATTGAGCCTTAACTGACGCCCCTCCTGTATTATTTCCCACTTCTTGTGCCACTGAATGTTTTTTTTTTAAAGAAACGTAATTACAGTGTAGTCACAATCCCCTTCAAAGTGTTCTTGTGGCCCAGTTTAAACTAGTGTAATATAATTGCACTGACGTTGGAATACATTTGAATGGAAAGGCTTTTCCGATAGAAGGCCAAATGCATATTTATACATCAGCACTCAATTGCGTGCAAGTACCTTGAATCTGAATGCATTAGTACAACTTTTAAACTGCGACCACGTGAATAACACAAAAGCAGTCTTTTTATGTATTTTTGAATCCATAAATGAGGTTTTCAATGTTAAAATGTAATATTTTTCCTGACCTCATTCTGGATCAGATCCAGAAGACATTTTTCATGATAGTGTATATCGGACCCCTTATTACTGTGATTTATGGCAAGTGAATTGTATGCAGATTTAACAATATATGATTTTTTTTAAAGCCTCAATTATAAGTAAATGGGAAAATAATTGTTTTTTTTCCTTTTGGAAACCAGACGGTTATCCGGATGACTCTCAATCCCCCCCCCCCCATCAAGATCCATCCAGTCGTTTCTCTGTAATCCCCCTAACAAACAAACACACAAACAAACGCTGTCAAAAACAATTGGCAGAGGTAATACATCAAAACAATTGTGGACCTCGTCTTCACAAAACAAACACATTCCAAATCCCAGCTATTGGGACTATCATGGAAACACACCACTAGATGAAGCTCTCACAAAAAATATTTATAATGGCTTAGTCTGATTTAAAGAAATGCAGCTCATTGATAGTCGCTCTGTGTTAGCATACATCATGCAAAACAGTTATTTAGAGAGTTATTTGGACTAGAATAGTTTTTTTTAAATCAGTTTTAGTTCTCCAAATAATACACACTGACCTGTGGAAAATTGAAATTTCAACCCAGATGATGTATCACAGCCTACTTAATTTTTTTGTCATGATTCAAACATTAGTCAGCTATAAGCAGGAGGGCTAACTTAGCCAGTCAATAACATTGTTGAATGCTATTCAGTGCCTGTCGTCCGTCACCAGTGGTCACCACTTGAACAATGGATGTGATGTGGTGATTATTCACCAGTGAATTCACAGGGGCAGTGGAAGATGCCTCCTGCTCTCGTAGTACAGACACCATCCTGTAGTGATGCACTGAAGGACTACGGTCAGAGATTAGATTTAGTTTGTTCTCTTTGTCTAAATTATTCCTAATGTTGAGGAGTCTGCAGCCAGCACGTTAATTCAGAGTGGTGGTGAGCAAATATTTAGTAGGTGTCCATTATCAGGAATTATTAGAACCAGCACGAGTATTCACCCAGCAAGGTATAATTGCCCGATACAACAGTGGGCATACTTTTATTGTATTTCTATAATCCTATTTAGTCTAATAAACAATTTAATATTCGCAGTCTCTCCGTGTTCTCCTGAGTGAATGGCTGCACTAAGCGAGTGTCGCTGCTTACACAGTTCTCTTGATTATTACTGTTAGCACCGATCACTGTTTTCCTTCCCTGGTACTTAAGATGTTCTCATTCTCTTATCTTAAAAAATAAAAAAATAAATATTATTCCAATATTTTCTTTTGTTTAATATAAAAAAAACCAGTATCCATTCAATGCTTGCACTGTAAATGGATGAAACATTGGAATTAGTGCTTTGATTTCTTTTTCAAATTTACGTTTGCAATCTTACACTCTATGAAGGCCCAGGGTGGACCTCTGACAGGAACTCATCAGTGGTCTGGTTGATCAGTGATCGGTGGCCAGACTGTATGTAATATGAAGTATGATAATCAAATGATGAATAATTCAGTTAATCAACAAAGGCCACCAGTCCATCCAACCATTTGTGATATGTAACAGCCTTCTTCTACATTATTACAGATTTTACTGAGCAGCTTTTATGGTTTCCTTATCATTTATCATCATGAGCCTCTGTTGCTCATTTATTCATTTTTTTTAATGATGGACCAAACACAGCAAACAGGACTTCTGACTGTTGAGCAACTGAAGTGACCAGGATGGAACAGATTCCCCCTTTAAAGCCAGCAATTAATGTCTTCTCCTATGGCTTTCTAAACACTATGTTGTTAAAAGGGAAGTTGATATAACACAATGGTGTGTCTCTGCCTGAGGTAGGTCGTGAGTATTAAGGCGTTAGAAGACACACTGGATGTGATGCCTTGACTGGCGATTGAATCTAGATCTCCCGTTCCAAAGTCATTGTTGAAATATAAATTTCAACAAATTCAGGATTTCTGGATTGTATATTAGCTATGGAAATGATGGGCTGCTTTTTCACAGCCAGTGTCTTACTGTCACTCTAACAAATTGCAGCTGAATTACCCATGATTGCATTTGAAATGCAAAACAAGTAAAATACTGTATCTTAAAGTTGGGGGGGGGGGGGGGGGGGCTTTTGATGTACCAGCACTTTGGAAATTGTCATTCATTATTTCTCTGATTCACAAGTGTTACACAGGGGATCTGGAGTTCACGTATGATGAATTACATTAAATGAAGGGGAATGGTTGATGATTCTTGCCTTTGGTTGAAGTAATTTCTTGCTGTGACTTTCTTTAGTTTAGCCAGGATGCTCGGGGTGTGATTTATCAGAAGGCTGCTACCTGCGATGTCTACTTTCGAGCAGAACAGCAGGTGATGCAGTTGACACCCTGGAAACTCACTTGAATCATGCAATGGAGCAGCTGCCCTTCAGCAATTATGGTTATGAAGCCATAAATCAGACTCTAATAGGGGAGAGAGCAGAGTGAAGCTAAAAGACATGTGCTACCTCAGTGGAATTGTATCCTGATGACTACTGCCAGATAATTTATTAAAATGATCTCAGACATTCTGCCTTCTTTTATTTTTTTTAAACTGTATGACAGTAGCTTTTCAAGTGGTTTAATTGGCTACACTGTGTGAAATATGAAATTGAAGGTTGCATATTTGCGAGGCAATAAATGTTCCTTCAAATAAATTCAAACTCACTGCACGCTTCCAAACCAAACTGACTGACTGGGCTGATGTGGTTTTATCTGCACATTTGCTCACGAGGCATTTCAATAAGGTGCCGCCCAGTTTGTGCACACTTTGAAATTAATTGAGCAAAGATGCAGTTGAATGTAATGATTTATAGCTTTATAGCGTTAGTGCTATGGCTATGGCTCTGGGGAGTATTTATTGAAAAAAAAGTTTGGTTTTAATTTTATGCCCAATAACATTACTGACAAGGAAATTGATATGATGGATCTATAAAATGCCATATCTTTAATCAAACAGAAACATTTGATAGGCTACACAAGCGTTTTGTGGGCAGAGAATCTAGTACCGTTGTTGTTCACGGTACTTATCACAATCAAGACAATGCATGGCAAAATGAAACAACAGAAAGTAAGCATTATGGTACTGTAGGGAATTTACGTATTTAGGGTTTGGTAAAACCCTACAATACGTAATAAAAAAAATCTACATAAGCAAAATATGTTTGCTATGTTTCCTTATCCTGTCTCTGTTACCCGGTCTTAGCATAGAAGCCCAAGCAGTCCTCTCCCAAGCCACTTCCATCAGCAAGTCTGGGACGATACCAATGGCGCTCCCAATGCAGACAGCAGACATAGTCTTTCCATCTTGTCCTGGGTCTCCCCAGATGGACAGGCCCGGAACATATCCCTGCTGAATTGGGCAGGCGGATGCATCGAATGCCGTCTCGCTCTGATCCACGGCTGATTAGGTGGCTTTGTGTGTTAATTAAAAAAAGCCTGATCAGCATGCCGAAGCCAAGAACGTCAAATTAAGCCTGTTAAACTTTAAATGTGATCTCAAATCATGATTCTAGATAACAGTCAGCGAGCGCTCTGTTCCAGTTTGAAAAATGGGAACGTTAATATTTATTTGTGCGAGCAAATATTTTTATGACCCACCTTTCCAGAAGAGGCCATTAAAATTCATTGCATTGCATTTAGCAGTTGTTAGTAAACTGCTAGCAAACACAAAACAAACAAACAAATGGCACTGATCAAATAACCACCATCGGAGCAGGTAACCAGCACCTCCTCAAGCTGATCATTAGAAAGACGTTTTAACAGTATAGCGCTGGTCATTAATCTCTACCCTCAGCAAAAGATCCTTCTCAAAAACAAATCGGGAGACTTTCACTCCAATCTGCATGGAGAATTCATCAGCAGTTAGTTTTCTACACAGAAATGACGTTATTTTGTTGCACAATCACACCGCGTAGCATTTACATAATCTGCAATGCAATCAGAATTTACACCTTTAATCACGTAGTTCTAACGGTGACAATGATTAACATCACAAACAAGTCTTTACAATGCTGTGAGGTGGGGGCCTGAGGAGGAGCACACTGGCGTGGGGGGGGGGGGGGGCTGCTTCCTATACAAGCTCTGTGAGTTGGAGCAGGGACAAACAAAGGTTAATCCTCTCAGACAGTCAGAGAGGAGCTCTGGTGTGACAGGGCTCCTGCTCATTCGGCGATGCCTCTGGTACCTGGAGGCAGAGTCCTCCCCGTCTCTCTGTAAAGGCTCTTTGGCTAAACACAGATCGACACGCGTTCTCCTGGAGTGAATGGAAATATAACGTGGCATTTCGCTCTGCAGTCCAGATATTTTCTTCATCTTTGTCATTTCGATTCTCGTTGCTAAGTCCCTTTTGATTTATAAAGCATATTTAAATTGAAAACTAAATACCTTTTTAAAATTGGTTTATTGTCACACTGATGCACGGATACCCCGTTGCTTCTATGAAGGATTGCTGCACCTTCTAATGGAATCTGGAAAGCTCTACGGTTCATCTGTCTGCATTTACCCGTCAGTCACATGCAATATTTTGGATGCCACTGATGGTAATACTTTGCAGAATTTCGAAAGTTAAACAAATGGCTTAGGTTGCATTTGTGCCCGGGCTTCATATTACACAATTTGTCTGAAAATAGGAATAATACCATCTCAAAGATTTACACGTGGTATTAGGATCCTCCCCGTCATTCCAACTTCATACTGTCATGTTTCTTCTGCACTTGCCTTTTAATGAGCAGCTAGAGAGTCGGGAGATATGTTTTATTTATTTTTTTAACTTATTGGTATTCTTCTTTTTAAAGAAAAACAAACATGCGGCTTGGGTCATTAAAATTAAATGGTTTTCTTTGGTCTAAGGAAAAGGTTCACATAGATTGCTGCGGTATTTAACACAATAAATAAGAAATGTATTTCTGTTGGCTTTTTAAATGCTAACAACCAAAACAGCAACAAACTTCGGCCATCAGATTGTATAACTCCTCCCCTTTCTGCAGGGAGGACAGCTAGGATTCATTAACCATTGATATTACCATGTGCAATACCGTTTTCTTCATCTCGGACTCTATTATGTCACCAGCAGCTGCAATAATTATATTTTTTTGCTATTACATCATGTCATATAATCTGTATTTTACTATAACTCCTTACATTTTGTATTTATGTGTTTTACCTATTTTGTGTTCCCGTGCCATTTCATATAGTTATCTTTATTCTGGCAGTGCATACATTTAATTTTTATTGAATAATTCTATTTTTTATTTACTATAGTTCATTGGAGCAACCTGGAACCAGAATTTCCTTCAGGATTAATAATAAATTAATAAATTTCTATCTTTCTATTAAACAAATGTAATTTCTTAATTTATTATTGATTCATTGGATAGTCTTTGATTGATGCTAAAGTTCTTTTAGGGGAGATATCTTTTTTTTTTTACCCTGAGTAATATCTGCAGTGTTCATCACCAGCTGCATACAACCAGTCTCCTTGAAAAGGCAGGACAGCTTGTGTTTAGTCTGAGAGGGAACATCCTCCAGAAAATCACTTTCTGCTGCTTGTAAAGCTGAAATCCTGCGAGTGCATGATAATAACTGAAGGTGACTCAGATGAGCAGTTTAACATTTTGATTAACTAGTGTCTCCCATCTGGATTTTGGTGGTTAAACGTGGGGAGAACACAAATTAATGGTCCTGAAGCAAATTAATCAAACCGTAACTACACCTAACAAACTACGGCCTCGGCCGTATAATGAGTCACTCATAACTGATCTCCTACTGTGATCCACAATCTAATGAGGTCTTGCCATTTTTATTATTTGCTAATTCAAGCATAAATATCTTGTAATGAGGATGACCTTAAAGGTGAAATAAATGACATTTTGATAACAACACGATTTGCTATGTTGTAAAGAGGGTCAGCAGTGCAAAATGTATTTATTTAAATAGGCTTTCAGTTAATGTTATTCAGTTGTATTTTATTATTTGCAATCACTTCTGCCTTTATCTCTTACCAATTCTACAATTTTCTGTCTTTTAATGTTCTAATGTTATACTTTTGTTTCAATGTACTATTCATTTTATATTATAAAGTAATGGACTTAATCTATTTATGAAATGTGTATAAATAAAGTTTATAATTACTATCAAAGATGATCTATCATTGACATGTCAGAGAAAGATGTCACTCTGCCTGTGTTGTCATTTGAGCTTAGTCTGTTTTGGCAGCTGGTATGGTTGTGCATTTTAAATGAGAAACAGACGATGCAGAAACAAACTCTTTATTAATATTTGATCAGTATTGATAATATTTGGTCTAATGTGTCTTTGGTGAGCAGTGCGCTGGAGAAGTTGTTTTTCCTTTGCAAAGTTATCGAGTATACAATCTTTTAATCTAACAGGCTCATGTAGGATATCAAATGGAAATGAATTGCACATTTAACCTTTAAACATGGGCTTGTCAATCATTGCTCAATGTAGCTGCTTTCACCAAAGGTTTTAAGAATTTATCAAAATATATGTATATTCTGGGAATTGGTTGTCAATGGAAAGCGGAGGAAATGTCATTTAGCCCTTTCATCGCCATGTAAATGAGCACCAAACTCAAACCGTAAAAGAATTGTAGACACTGAGGGGGAAAGGATGGTCTGCTCCCTCACCCCTACACGGTAGCAGGGGCAGGTCAAGGGCTCAGATTGTCAGGGTTTATTAATGGGCCCTGCAGAGGGGAGTGGCAGCAGGGTGATCGCTTTGATGATGATGTCTTATTGCTTTCCATGAGCGCCTCGGGTACATACATATTTATGATGCACTGCCACCTTGACGCCGGGTTGAGGTATCTGTTTAACACTGAGCCCAGGTGGACGCTTACCGAAGCAGAGGTGAAACAAAACAACCTTTTAGTACTAAACATGCCTGCACCGCATTAACCTTACCAAAACCTCGGGATGGCTCTCCACTATCATTTACATCTTGGGCGACACACACAAAAAAAAGATGTGAATAACGGTTTGACTCTGTGTGCAAATTTAAGCAGAAAAATGAAAATGCCATCATGTTGCATGCGAGAAGCCGCGTCGACGAGATCAACCACGCTATAAATCTCCCTGGTCCCCATGTCGCCGCTTCATGTTAATCAGATGACTTTTTGACCACCGATTGAATTAATTCAAACTAATTTGTGTGACAGATTGATTTGTGACACTACACGTGTATGAATTAAATATTAACAGCCACCCACTTCCCCAGGGACAGCTGGGATTTTAAAGGGCAACTCATACCACACTCATTTAGGTGATTAATATGGGCCACTCGTTTGGCGCAGACAGATTTGTTTTACTTATTCATATCTTCAAAGAACACGGCTCTCCTCTGTCTTATTCCAGTTTGATTTTTTTCTCTCTCACGCTCGCCAACTTGCCTTTGTAGTCATCAGGAGTCGTTCAATGAAACAGGACGCCATCACACTGTAGTTCAGTTGTGATTACTGCCCGGACTGTGACATTAATTTTGTCGCAAAGCGGCAGCATATCAATGCAATCGCAGTACTTCATACGCAGGAGACGTAACACAGAGGCGAGAAGAAGGACAACAGTGACTTTGTCAAGCGCAGCTCACAAGCTTCAGTTTAAAGGACACAGGCAGCGGCAATATTTTGAGAGTTTACAATAATCCTCAATAGATGGTGGCAGTATAAGGGAAAGGATGTTACATTACGTCCTTACGCCATCTGATGCTGACACAATTAGGTAAACAATGAATTGGTTTATTTACAGATAGTTGATGACGCTGATTGTTTGAGTGATGTCTGATTTTATTTTATATCACTGAATAAAAAAGAATCTTCACACTCGCTTAGTTCATTTTATGAACTAAATTTCATAAACTAAGTGATTAAAAACGTTTACACAGACACACACACTCACACACACATACACACCCTACTATAGGCCCCCCTATCAATCCACAAACATGCATATAGCGAGTGATGACTGTACGGTATGTATGGGGCAACACCACACACCATATTTTTGTCTGGGCCGGGACTCGAACTCATGAGCCTATGGTACCCAAACCCAAGTTCCCAACCCACTGTGCCACGCTGCCCCATTGGCTTGATCAGCTGATTGACAAAATAATGGGTGCATTAAATGTGAATTGTCTGGCCACTGTTTGGTTTGATGTGTCAGATAAATGGTTCAATGGTTCCTGTGGATGATTCAAAATGCTCTTGAAGCAAACGCTTGAAGCACTGTCTTCACCTACAAATCATTTGGCACTTGAGCTCGTGCTCCAGTTCGGTGGTGGTAGCACAAGATTTGAGCCGAGCTTTTAAATCAATCAGCCTTTATCTTTCCTTCCTCTCTCTTTAAACGCTCAAACAAACTGCAAAAAAAAAAGAAAAAAATATCTCCTCCGCAAATAAAGCAAAGGATTTATCAAGTGTGCCGCATGCTGAGATTTGTAGTGACGGGAGTTTATATTATGCTGATACTGTATGGCAGCGTAAATCCACCGTCTCATTCCTGCGCCTGCCGTCAGATGTATTTTGAAGTTGTATTTCAGCCATGTCCCCTCAGCACCGAGCCCACTGAGTAGAGAAATAACGAGTGCTGTCGAGAGACAATGTCACTATTATTCTAGATCTCTCAAATCCCTCTTTCTATTTCCCTTTGTGCGCATATTATTGGAGGTTTCTCCTCTACCTAGTGTCTTCCCCACATTCTCCCTGCACCACCCACTCCGAGCTGATTTGCTTGTCTCTCCTCTGATTTCATAAGCCGCACCACCGAGATCCTGTCACTCGTGAATACGTGCGAAAATGCGCATCTTGGAAAAGAAGTTTCAGTCGGGCCTGCGTGAAAGGGCTCGCGATAAATTAGATGTCACTTAAATCATAAATGTCACGTTGAAACGGCTGTGCTATCAGCCAAAGCGTAAAGATCGGGACAGATTTTTATTCTACAGTCGAAAAGGGTAGAAATTTCTGTTTCACCAAACGCTTCGTCTAAAGAAACGGCGACCGCAGGGTTATCCTCGGTGAGCAGCTTCCACTGTGGCAAGTGTGTATGTTACACATCACAAGTCTTCATATAATGTGAATCCAATGCCTATACTTACTGAGACAAATTGGTGACTGAGATCTTAAAAGCTTGAAATAAATCTTTGTTGTTTTGATTCCCAAACCAAATAGAGGTATGACGCATTGTAAACTACATGACGATAAACTGGATTTCACTTCAATAAGCACCTCCCTCTAACAATCAGGAGGCCCCCTTCGCCCCGTACCTTCTGTAAAAGTGACTTTGACTGATATCACTCACAGAACCAAACAAAGGTAATTTAGTTCCCGCCTTATTTTGCTTGTTTCAGTGTAACCCAAGGCTATTTAGAATAGATCTATCCAAGTCTCCTAAGTTAATCTGTCCTTTATAGGCTGAGAGGTGGGGGGGTTGAGGATGGGCATCAAGCTTTCTGATTGGATGTAAAAGTAACCAAGGAAACCATACTGCTTTAAGTCTTGTAAATTGTTTAAAACTCATTTATCCGTAATGCGAGTTGCGAGCTGGGTGAGATAAACACGATCAATCAGCAACTGTGTCAGAACTCAATTTGTTGAGGCACCGAGCTCTGTTCCTGCGAGTGCCGCGTTAGGCATAAGTTTTCAGACGTTTTAAGCGGACTGCATCAGTTCTGTATGCAAATTCGGAACATAATTAGGGAAAGTATTTCAAAGATAGCCTCATAAATAATGCAAATTATGTGCTAAACGTCCCTGACAGCCAATGCTGGCGCTGCAGAACGTGAACCTCAGGAAAGGCTGAGCTGGTCTGTCTGGTCATCAGGCGCCTCCCTCAGAGCGCTGGAAATTAAGAGAAATGAGAGAGAGTGCAGAAAAAAATAAGATCGTCAGGTGCGCTCAATGTTAATGACATTCTCAAAAGGACACTGAGATGCCTAATTTGGACAAAAAAATTGTGCATCACAAAACAATGACAGTTTCTTTTGTAATTGTATTGATTGCCCATTTCCGGTATATTGAAAAGCAAGTAATCAGTTATTGATCATTAATTCATTACATTTGCCGATGCCTCCACGGTCGATGAAGTTGCTACATAATGAATAGTACTGCCAACGCATGAAAAAAAAAAAAATCAAGTGGCTTCGTTGCTGCCATCATCCACAATAAAACTGATGTAACAACATGTTTTTACAGAAGACGTTGGAAAATATTTTAAACATTCATGAAAGTGTGTGAACTTTTGTGCAAAACACTTTTTGTATAGTCACATTCATTTTCTTTATTCAACTTAAAGATATGCAGTGTTAAAAAAGTGGAAAACAATATTCATACCCTTTTGTTTTCTGAAGAAAGAAAATATCTTTGAGTATTTGTAAATATTTTACAAACACACTACAATTATACATTGTGATTTATAAGATAAAGGATTGCAACTGTACATTTTCAATGCTGTTTAAAATGCTTTTGGGCTTGTTGTAATCTAACTAAATGTCTGTTAAACCTTCCTTCAATCACAAACTCAGACTGATCTCTCTGATTACATAATTACCTGCCGCCTTACTTAATCAGACACTAATTTCATGCAGATGGTAAGAACATGTTGAATGAAAAGGTAGAACACAAAATTGACTTCTGTCTTATGTTTAGCTGAGAACGGATCCCGTCGCCTGAACCATGTCTGCCATTCTGTACCGGCAGAGGTGAATATTTTTTTCAACAGTAATTTGCGGATGTTTAGAGATTTGTTTTTGCTGCTATACCGCTGATGTATTGTTCCTTCGCCTCCTACGTTCCTCGCCAGCTGATGGCTTCTATTTTTACACGCAACTGTGACAACGTACAAAGCAAACCGCAGCCTGGTTGCCTGCACTGAAGAAACTGCGCCTTGATGTGCTGCAGCGAGATTGGCTGAATCGTAACATCGACACACCAGAACAACAACATTCATTAGAAGATTGTGATTAATTGGAGCCCTTGCTATCAGGGATTTGTCATTGTGACATTTTAAAGCTTTTAGGGTTATTTTTTTATTTCTCAGCTGTAATTATATCCATGTTACTGTGCTGACATCTTTTGCTGCAAATGATCTGACCAATGCCTTAAGTTAGGAGGCTCTCTTAAGTCCTAAATTCTACCCAGACTGGGCTTCAGCATGTTGGCTTTGGCCCGGAGGTCTGTGACGGATGCGGGCGAAGTCTCTGCCCCAGATCTGCAGGACTGTGTCCCCTTTGATATTCCTTGACTCCGGGGCTCGCATAAACACATTGATAAAGAAGTCAAGGTCACGCCACTCTGTCGCTGGAACCTCATAAATATTGTGATTAATCAGTGTTTTGACTTGAAGAGAAAACAAGCCCAGCTTTGTTGTGTGCAGCCCACAGGTTCAAGGCTTTAGCTTTAAAGGAACTGTTGCTACTCTCCTCAACAGACACCCATCCTTCTTTTTTTTTTTTTTTTTTTTTTACCCATCCGCCCACCCATCACTCCCTAATGAAACATCTTACTCAAAACAAAAACCATAAACTGCAACAGTAGCCGTTGGCAAAGAATGATGTTAAATGAAACAAGGCAAATGGTGAGATTTATCAGCTCTTCGAGCTCCCATCAAAAAGCAAATGGCTTCAAACTTAACGTGGAACAAACCGACCAACTATGAACTTCAACTCGTGCTAATTTCAAAATCGCTGAATTTATTTCTAGTTAAATCAGAAACACTGCTCTAGAGCAAATTGTGTAAAGCTCATGGCATAAGTGTACTTGATGTTCTATAAACTTGCAGACTACAGCTCAAAATAAAAAGTTAGTGTATCTAGTCTTTTAGCCACTCTGTTGTGTTTTGCGCAGAATAGAATCCAAACCAGCCCACATGTTACGACACATCCTCTTTCAAAGTCGTGTGCGCCGGCACCTTGCACATTAATATTTAAACAGCGCCACTCATCTCGCTAAGGAACTGGAATATGCAGGACCCTCCACTCCCCATCATCTCCCTCTCCCCTGACTGATGCTGGCGAGCAAATATATTGGCATTTAACTGAATGTGTGCGTAACCAGCCTACAGATGCACCCGTCTGTCAAAAACGGTAATCGGAAGTGGATGGGATTCGGGTGAGCTGAAGTATCACATCATCAATGAGGAGAAATATGAATTACGGTACCGGCAGAGATTCTCCAGGAGCACGCTAGAATTAACGTTGTTTTTTTCCCCTACATATCTAAAAAAGTAAGGTTTCACAGGAAAAGCAGGTATGATAACTCCTCAGGCATCAATAGAGCTATAATAAAACATCCAAGCTGGTCTGAATCTCTATATTGGATAATCTAAATTCTTCAGGGTGGCGTACACATGAGAAACAATGAAGAAATAAATAAAAAAATGTGCCAAGTGTTTTTATTGGTCCATGGCCCAAACTGACTGATGCACCATCATGCAACAACACATGATTGTTTGACAACTAGGATCACCATGGATCCACAGTGAATTTAGTATTTGCTGAGACTGTAGGGTTGATTATGCAGATTCATATGACCTGTAAATATATGCAAATCAAATATGGCATGATTCAGTAAATAAACGAATGCACGTTGAACATTTGATAACATCACATGTTAATTAGCCTGTTGAAGATGGACTCGTTTTCAGCGATTGCCTCGGAGAGTCGAATTATATCGGGTATAGCTGCTCACCCCCGGCATATTTCATGCATTGATGTGTTAGTGCCCCAAATGGTCAGGTGATCTCCCAGTTAATTAAAGCTGAAAATCAGAAGCGGTGATGCACTTTTAATCTGCACATTAGAATCTCACATACAAAAATCAAATTCTTTGTTTCAATCTGTGAGATAAATTGTGGCTAATCGTGTGGGTGTATCTCTCTCTCTTCTCGGAGGGAACACATCGCCGTTCCCGTCACGATGCTGCCACCTGCAGAAGGCGGCCATCCCTCTTTATCTGTCACCATGTTCCTGGCATTGAAATAGATAACTCATTTGATGTTCTCCAGGCCTTTACTGACATTTTCGCCATTATTTATTTATTTATTTGCTTCAATTCTGCACATGGTTTTCCCAAATTGAGCTGTTCCTTCTGCCGCCACTCTCTGCTATGCAGCTGACGGCTCCTGGGATGATGAGGGGAAAAGCTTGGTGGTTGACGGACAGATGCACATACAGAAAATCGAATTGGTCTATTCTTGCCACCAGTTCACTGTTCTGAATTGAACTGTTTACTCTGAAGGAATAATTGCACTGAATGTGTTTTTTTTCTTTTTTTCTTCAAATATACATGATGTATCATATAGCAGGCATGGGCACACTACGGCCCATTGGGCTTTATAATCTGGCCCGCCAAATTTTATTATTATTAAACCTCATTCTTTTTACATTCCCCCTGTAATGCTATCTGTAAAAGGCCAAATCCTTTCATGTAGTGGCTTTTACATGTCATTTATATTAGTTCACACCGATATTTATCCATCTGTTCCTGGCTTGGCCCCTCTGTCAAATTTTCGTACCCATTGTGGCCCGTGAGTCAAAATGTTCGTCTACCCCTGCCATCCATCCATCTTCATCTGCTTATCCGGGTCGCGGGGGCAGCAGCCTAAGTAGGGAAGCCCAGATTTCCCTCTCCCCTGCCACTTCTTCCAGCACTTCCGGGGGGATCCTGAGGCGTTCCCAGGCCAGCCGAGAGACGTAGTCTCTCCAGTGTGTCCTGGGTCTTCCCCGTGGTCTCCTCCTGGTGGGACGTGCCCTGAACACCTCCCCAGGGAGGCATTCGGGGAGGTTAAATAGATGCCCGAGCCACCTCATCTGGCTCCTCTCAACACGGAGGAGCAGCAGCTCTACTCCGAGCTCCTCCCGGATGACTTAGCTTCTCACCCTATCTCTAAGAGAGAGCCCAGCCACCCTACGGAGGAAGCTAATTTCGGCCGCTTGTACCCGCAATCTTGTTCTTTGGGTCACTACCCAAAGCTCGTGACCATAGGTGAGGGTAGGAACGAAGATCGACGGGTAAATCAAGAGCTTTGCCTTTCGGCTCAGCCCCCTCTTCATCATGACGGATCTGTGCAGAGTCTGCGTTACTGCAGACGCTGTCCACCCCTGCCATATAGGGAAATATCTGTGTATATATACTTTCTTTTAGGTCTGTTTCCATTACTATGCATATGCACTGCTTTGTTCAAGCTCTGAAGGACATTAAATATGTCCAATCTTAGAATTAGCATCTGGTGCACTCCCATATGCACTTTCTCGAGTGTTGCAAGAATGCAGACCTTTACTTTTTAATCTTAGATTGTTTTGTCCTTTCCGTCAGTGTGAGAAAAGAAAATGGGAAAGTAAAAAGTAGAAAAAAAACAACAACCGCTTTATCATGAATGCTGACCTTTAATTAAAAAACATTTGCAGCGCGAGACCTTAGATTTTACTTAACTTGACATTTATAAATACCGAAATGTCCCGGTGAATTGCTTTTTGTTAAAGTGAAGGTATTGTTGAGCAAGATAGCATCAGTCCATTTGTCAAGCATTGTAACTGTTGGCTGAGAGGGCTGACAGGGTGTGTGCAGGACAATCTTCACCTGCTCTGGACCGTCCATGTAGAGGACAGACCTCTTAGCACAGGGCCTCTCTTATCAGTCACAGCAGAGATGGAAAGCCGAGATAAAGATGCTACTCTGCCCTGCCCCTGTGTTTGTGTGCCCGGGACAAGAAATCGATACAGCTGTTTTCAGAGACTGTTTTACAGTCAGGGCAGCTCTCAGCTTAAATGTTTGTCTATTTTATTCAATGACACCTCTCTGCAAACCATTACCCAGAGGGAGCAGAGAACAAACGTGAAACAAATAAACTAACCGTCAGCCCATCGCAGCGTTGTTTGCGCTTACAGATGGAAACAGGATAGTGCGGAAATTTTCTTTACACAGTGTAAAGGCAAAATTTATCACGGCTAAGATCCAAGCCATTATATTACAGCCTCAGAGGAAATATTATTTATCCGGCTGGCTTGTTTTATCCCTGATCTCTCTGTCCACCCATCATTACAGGGGATATGGAGGCATCTATGGGGCCATGCGCCCTTCCATTGCAGTACCCCATGATGAAAGAGGATTTTCTGTCTGATACTCAGTAAAGGTTATCTGGATCGCAGTCATGCCTCTGTATAACATGCACGGCCAAGTAAAAACAGGAAAACATTTTCCTCAACACTCCCCCCAAAACTCATTTCAGCTTTGCTATTTATTATTACCACCACAAATGCACCGCATTTATGTGATCATAATTCTCTTTTCAGTGAGCACAACACAACTCTGATTCCTTTAGGTCTGAAATGAAACCCAAATCTCTTGGTGATTCCAAGAAACCTTTAGGGTACTCTTGTAGTGCTGTATCGAGGAGCATTAGTTTGTGTGTTGGGAGGGGGGGTGCTAATTGGGAGCCTGCAGAAACTTTCAGATTATTGGCTTCTCACATCAGAGTACTTTTACAGATTTACCGAGGTGCGAGTGGAACATGATAAATAAATAAATAAAAAAACACAACAAGTAGGATAATGTTTCAATCTATAAACCGGTTGTAGATTTTGCAACACATCAACGTGGTTTTGGACTGATATTTTTAGAAAACAAATTGATGAAATTTCTCAAGCAAAAGCTTTTGCCTCTGACACTGGGGCTCATTTAACAATTCTCTGTATTAAAAAAGAAAGAAATGAGGAAATGGTGCCTGAGGGTGACTAGAGCAGACAAGCAACAGCTTCACATCACTCACCTGGATTCAAAAAGGACAGAAATAGCACTAAATGCACCCACCCTCACTTTGTAACGTTGCCTTGTTTCTGTGGCTCTCATGTTGGTGCTATCTTCCTGGTGGCGAAAACACCCAGTGCTTCATTTCCAAAAGGCTACTCTCCATTACAATACAGCCAGAGGTGGTTTTCACAGTGAGGAAGAGAATAGTAATAGGTGTACACTAAAATAAATGTAATGAAATTAAATTATTTTTTTTCAACATGGTAAGGAGCAGAATTTCACAACGAAATACATACGTGCAGTTCAAATCCACTGAAACCACTGACTGTAAAAGCAGGAGAATTGAATGATTTTCTATATTGTGTTACAGCCACCTGAGGTCGCACCAAGACATTAAATGTGAATATGAATGTATAATTCTCTGTATAATAAAAAGTATACTATATAATAAATACTATGTCACTTGTTTTAGTGGGGAACAAGCTACTTCAAATATGGCAAACCACACAAATGAACTCAGTAAGTCTTGACAATTGCCTGAAATAATACATAGCATCTTTTTCATTTGCGCAACACCTGAATCTGCTGTGAGGGTTGAGTCAGATAAGGACTCAGTCAAGAGCCTGGCATTTTGCTAGTATCACAGCCAATGCAATCACGTGTGACAGGGACAAGGAAGCTCCCTCTCCCCTGTAGGAGGCTGATTGATTGGGCGGTCGGGAAAAGGGAAATGTCCTTCACAATGGGCAGGTAAGGACAGCAGGCTTAGGAAGCGCACACTCCTCCAAGAACTGTATTTTGCTAAACCAATCCTCGGTTTTGACATGAAGGAACCACAGCTGCCGTGGGAATGAGCTCTGTTGGAAATGCTTCTGTCAGACGAGATGGATTGAAGTGGTTAAGATAAATAAAGTTGTGCCTGCTGCTTTTGACAATTTTTTTTTTTCATGCTGACTCAAAAACTGCCAAAATGTAATGCCACAGAGTGTAGTTCTAAAAATGAAACGCAGAGAAAGTATCATTGCAAGTATTACGTGTGAACAGAAAATGAACAGGCAAGGCTTTGTCAGTCCATTTTGTAATTGTACCGGTAGGTTATTTGAACAATTTTACTACTTTCGACCCTTTTCCGTCACCACCTTTTGTTCCCAGAACAGGAGGAGCAGATGTCTGTGTCGGTTCTCAGTCACCCAGATTCAAGTAAATCAAAGGGGCAAAAAGAAAAAGAATTGACTGGACTTGTTTAAGTTTGGTTGAATACATGTCACCTCTCATCCAAGATGTGTCTTTAGCTCTAACTTACTGGTAGAGAGTCCAGGTACTTGCACTCCTGCCGGGGCATTCCAACCACATAAGCAGTTGGGACAGTACATACAACACATTTCACCCCAGACTAGATTTGCATGCTGCTTGATCTCTGTCTGACCACCGCCTACTTTGAGGACAGAGAAAACTACGACAGGCAGAAACATGGTTGTGCCATGGGTTCACCGGTATCTCCGATAGTAACCAATCTGTATTTGAAAGAGGTGGAAAGCAAGACCAAGCCATTGGTTCGGGTATGTGGATGACACCTGGGTTAAAATCAGGACCCAAGAAGTGGAGGCCTTTACAGACGATATCAATACGGTGGAACGTAACATCGAGTTCACCTGTGAATATCTTAAGGACAACGCCCTGCCTTTCTTGGACTGTGCAGTACACCCGGATGAAAACCTCAATGTGCAGGTGTACAAAAAACCCGCCCCCACACCGACCAGTATCTTCTTTTTGATTCCCACCACCCACTGCAGCACAAGTTAGAGGTCAACGGCACCCTGAACCACAGGCCCCAAAACATCCCCACCAGAGTGGAAGCAAAAGCCAAAGAGCAGAAACACACCGGGGACACAATGAAGGCATGTGGCTATCCAAATTGGGCATTTGTCAAGACCAGCAAATATATGAACAAAAACAACCAGGAATAGGAGGGGGAAGACGAATGAAAACCTGTTCTCCTGGACTCTGCGTGGGTTCTCAAAAACATGCCACTTTGTTGAAATGGTCACACCTGATTTTCACTAGATGTGATTGTTAGTGTGTGTTTAATTGTCTCTTGTGTGGCCCCACAATGAGCTGGCGTCTTGTCCGGGATGTACCATGCCTGTTGCCTGTAGCTGGCTGGGATAGGCTCCAGCAGATCTGTTGGACCGCAAGGTGGACAAGTGGCTTACGGTCGTCTCAGCTACAAGGAAATGGGTGGATGGATGGATGGATGGATGGATAAACGGACCTAAAAGCAA